>NW_007378596.1:0-8433 GCF_000475195.1 Diaphorina citri | reverse complement strand
CTTGACCAGTTCACCACCCCGCACCCTCGATTGTTTAACAGAGTGTCTTACTCTGATGACCTATCTATCCTTCAACGCTAAAAGAGACGTACGAGAAGAATTGGCTCTTTCATAAAACACCCAAAACTAAAGCAAGGAATTTGTTTTTTTTTTTTTTTTTTTTTTTTTTGAAAACGTTTGATAGAGGGAACTGCGGCAACAGAGGTCATATCGTCCCTAAATCGAAGAGAGAAGAAAGACAGGATAATTTTCCCTTTCCATTGTCCGTCACTGACCGCCTTGATAGGTAAATCTGTTCTAGAGAAAAACACCTGTGTGATAATGATAATGTTTACTTATCTCGGACCACGTGTTAAGCCTGGCTGAATTCCTTTCGTGTGGCGCGCCCCAGCGAGTTTACGAGGAACCAAGATGAAACGTTGAGGAATGGAGAGAACAAATAAACCGCGGGTTATTCCAAGACGACCTTGTCAAGGCAGTGCTGCGCTCTAACGGGAGAATGTGAGATTTGTATATACAGAGTGTTTGTGTAATGTGTTTGGATTTTATATACAGGGTGTTTCTTTATTTTATTTTTTTGTATTTTTATGACCTGCTCCTATCCTCCTCTCTTCTATTTGGGGAGGAAAAGACCTCCGTTGTTACAGTTCTCTCTGTCAAACCTCTTCGAAAAAGCCAGATACCCACTATATGTTGTGTTTGTTACAGTATTACAGATCTACACTTACACATACTTAAACATAATTATCTGGAACACCCTGTATGTTTGAAACGTCTCTGTATATGAACATGCTCTTATTTTCTTCAAGTAATACTTACTTAAACATAATTATCTGGAACACCCTGTATGTTTGGAACGTCTTTGTATATGAACGCTCTCTTCAAGTAATAAACATAATTATCTGGAACTATCTGAGGTACTTGATTATAATTGCACACTAATTACTCTACATAATACTTATCATATTATCTACTCTACTACATCTTATCATGTATTTTCAATGGGTAAAGACAGAAGCAGAGTGGGGGAACTCCTTATTATGTAGATACATAGAAGATATAGAATGCAAATACACTTACACATACCTTACTTATGTACCTACCTTTGTGTGTCAGGATATTATTGAAAAGTCCATTAATCCATTTACCTCAATATCAATGCTACATTGGAAATCATATTGATTTGTTTAAATTTCAACAATCTCTTTCTATGGGTTTCTAATTTGTTTATTCTCACAAGATTTCATAGGTAAACAGGTATGTGTGTTGCGTAAGTTACTAAGCAGTGATTTTATGAATGAATTTGGACTTTGTACACTTCCAGGCGTCAATGAAATTCAAATTGCACGTAAACAAATTAAACAATCTTCCATACAATAATGCAACAATATGAAATCATCCTACGCGTTACCTTGGCAACACGATTGCACAATCGTTGAATGTAAACAAAACTACATCCATCGGTGTCCTCATGCATTGAATGTAAACAAATTGTTGTTTTATTAGGTGTATGATTTGGTTTATCAGGAAATTATTCGTTGACTATGGTGTTTTATTGCCGATGTAGGCCATTATTTTCATTATGTTGCAGATTTTATTTGTGCCATTATGATGAAGATTATGCCCTAATGTTGCGAATTATACCATTATATTGCAGATTTCTGACATGTGATAAGGTAGTCTGTTGAATTTGCGTATGTAAAGGTGCGTCAGCCAGCCGAGTTGGCTTGGAACCTCGCCCTTGCAAGGCAGACATGTAAGCGCTAGGCCGCGGGTTCAATTCCCGCCCAGGGCGTATTTTATCCTAAACTGACAAGGTTTATTCTGGAAATGGAACGGTTGGCTTTCTCCTATCCCGTCTTCCTTCTCTCTTCGCTTTCAGAACGATAACAGCTTAGTTGCGTCTATCATCTTTTAAAGTACTTCAACAACTTGGTGCGTATTTTATCCTAAACTGACAAGGTTTATTCTGGAAATGGAACGGTTGGCTTTCTCCTATCCCGTCTTCCTTCTCTCTTCGCTTTCGGAACGATAACAGCTTAGTTGCGTCTATCAAACATCTTTTAAAGTACGTGTTACGTTTGGTGTTTTCTAGTGTTAATCTGTTCTTTTTAAACGTTATCTTATCTCGTACTCATTATCTATTGTTTCTAGGATTTGTTAATAAAATCGTGTCGTGTGTAGTGGGAACACTCTCATTTAAATTACATTGCCTACATGACATTTGGAAAAAATCGGATGAAACTCACAAGTGGGAACAGGCTCCAAGGGACACGGTTAGCCCAGTGGTAATGGGCTCGCTTGCCATGTAAAAGGTCCCGGGTTTGATTACCACCATCGACAAAAATTCGTACTTGCATTTCGATTGCAAACATGTGTTCCAATGGAGTTACTTCCTGGTATTCTTGTGCAATAAACTCCTCTGAACCAGCTGATCATCTTCAGACATAGCCTGTTCGAGGGAAAGAAGAAGGAGGAGAATGCCTTGGGCATTAATCTCGCCCCTGATTTAAGACTTTTTAATATTTATTCAAGTATTACTTAGTTATTATCATTTTGTTTTGTTCAAGTCTATTTTTACAATAATAGGGAAGAGAGGAAGAATAACAATTCTCTAGGAATCAGCGTGATTTCACAGGTTGTTCCCTGTTTCTCTGCAACACCCTGTATGTTTGAAAGGTCTCTGTATATGAACATGCTCTTATTTTGTTCAAGTAATACTTAAACATAATTATCTGGAACACCCTGTATGTTTGAAACGTTTCTGTATATGAATATGCTCTTATTTTGTTCAAGTAATACTTAAACATAATTATCTGGAACTATCTGAGGTACTTGATTATAATTGCACACTAATTACTCTACATAATAGGTACTTATCATATTATCTACTCTACTACATCTTATCATGTATTTGCAATGGGTAGAGACAGTAAGTAGAATGGGGGGAACTCCTTATTATGTAGATACATAGAAGATAGAATGCAAACAACGTGGACTGTGAATACCGAAGAAGAACTTTGTTGTGTAAGAAACTTTCATATGATACAAAGAAAGATAAATTTCATGAATGTACGCAATATGACTAATTGTATTGTATTAATTGAAGTTGGGGATAGTCTTTGCTCAATGGGCAAAGCTCATAGTAGTAGCCTACTGCTGGAGTAAAGGGACTTTTCAGTCCTTTGCGAGCAGTATAAATAAGCACTATTATTATTATTATTATTATTTTTAGAAAGTTCATCATTGTATTGGCCTAAAGGAAGATTTCTGTATTATAAAATGTTTTCATGAATACCCTGTAGGTCCAGAAAATAGTGGACAACCCTGTATATCGAATGGTATCGTGAAAACAGGTATCAAGGTTGAAGGAGAAGATGGAGGGGGAGGGGGGGGAGGAATCATGCTTGACGAATCTTGCATATTGTAATGAGCATTAAAGCATACGATTATATTGTAGGTACATACATATAATTTCTAATTCTAGCTTATACCTTACCTGTATACAATACATATGTCTATTGTCTAGCCTCTAGCCTATCCTATACTGATACTTTTACATACACATACCATCAGAATACCCTATCCCTTATAGTTCTATACCACTGTACAAGTGTACCTGCCTCGGTGGTGTAGTGGTTAAGACGATTGCCTAGTTATCACGAGGGCGTGGGTTCAATCCCAACCGACTCTATGGAATTTTATCCTCTACATTGTTTATCAGTAATAGCCAGAAAATAGTGGACAACCCTGTATATCGAATGGTATCGTGAAAACAGGTATCAAGGTTGAAGGAGAAGATGGAGGGGGAGGGGGGGAGGAATCATGCTTGACGAATCTTGCATATTGTAATGAGCATTAAGCATACGATTATATTGTAGGTACATACATATTTCTAATAGATCAGTTGCGCTTACTTGGATGATGTTTCAAAGTCATAGAGCAGGAAAAATGAGGACCAACGAAATTTTTCTTTTTCTCCTACGACTTCTAGATCCCGAGATAAATCGATTTAAAAAATACTGGTAAATCGTGAACTTTGACGTCACGGCATACGCTTCCGTAGGCGATGACGTCACATCAATTGTCCCGAGCAAAGCTCCCTCCGTTGTACCTTATGAGGTAAGTTTGACAGCCCTAGCTCCGGATCTAACAGTGCCATAAATGACCAGTGTAGGTGTTGCTTACAGTGCTGTTCTCCTATGTCGTCTATTGTTCGTATTGAGTTCAGATAGGGAGGAGGCACTTGTATTTTTAGCACTTCCTGTTTTTGAACTAAAATATTTATGAACAAAATGCTGGCTCTTAAGTTCGTGCTAAGCATAGTCTCAAGGCATTTGATTGGTCAATTTTGACTTGAGACTGATGATCTAAGAACGATCATTCTTGTTCATAAATACGAGTGTTAAACGTTGTACCTTATGAGTTTTGACTGTTATGAGGTAAGTTTGACAGCCCTAGCTCCGGGGCTAATAGTGCCATAAATGACCAGTGTAGATGTTGCTTATAGTGCTGTTCTCCTATGTTGTCTATTGTTCGTATTGAGTTCAGATAGGGAGGAGGCACTTGTATTTTTAGCACTTCCTGTTTTTGAACAAAGCGACAAGGAGACTCACAGATGGTTTCCTAAATTTTGGAATGACTCACGAAATGTGATACTAGGGAATTTGAGCAAACAGTCTGCGTAGTACCTCAATTTTATGACAAGAAGTCTGAAAAAAAAAAAAAATGAAAAAGGGATAAGCAAAATACTCAATGGCAACTAGTCACTGGTAGAAGAGACTCCCTTACTGCACTACTGTGGTTATTGATCAAACTTTCATACAAGAAAAACGTTTTGGAAGCTACTTTGGGAGTTCCCCTTCAAGCCCTTTTGAGGCGTGATGAACTCCGTGTTAATATTCGTTTAGCATCATCACATTACAAAGGCGCAAGTTATGCTATCAGTCGATAAGTTATAGCGGGAGGTAGTCTACATTCCTTCCTATGTACACAGACTGTGTCACTTGTCCCGATGATTATATGCTTCACTACACCGGAACATGAGGAGTCAGTTGTCTCCACGGTGTGCTACATCTTGCAACACTTTCCCGGTGAAGATGCCTGTGTCAGCTGTGTCTGTGTCGTAGTATGTCTGATCGACAAGAGATATTCCTTGATTAGCATGTCCTTCCTCGTAGTTTCCAGTGAAGATGCTTGTGTCTGTGTCGTAGCACGGTCGTAGTGTCTGTCTTTCCTCAGATGAGCCAAAAAAGATACTTCTTGATTAGATGATTAGCATGCCCTTTCCTGTAGTTCCCAGTGAAGATGCTTGTGTCTGTGTCGTAGTATGTCTGATCGACGAGAGATACTATGGGGAAGGGCATCGCCGTAGTTCCCAGTGAAAATGCTTGTGTCTGTGTCGTAGCATGCTTATTTTTTAGTATATCTTCCTTCAAATGTGAAAAGACCTACTCCTTTAGCACAGACATCATGTAGAATGTCCTTCATCAGATGGCATGAGCTAGATTGTACCTCTACTTCACTAAACAATAAATATTCCTGAGACATTTTCTCCATCACTTGACAAGTTTTACGAGCCAAACCAAATCGTCACTGCCCCACTTATAGAACATCTGAAGACATCTAGGTATCCTTGCATATCTGCATAGATTGCCCAAGGCAGTTCGTTCTACCAGATGCGTTTAAGTGGGATTTGAATGCTAATAAAGTAATTTCTAATCAAGTAATCATAGCCATGCATTCTGTGCATGCTATATGGTACTCCCTCGCTCTGGTCCATGGGTGACTGTGTACTCGTAAGGTGTGTGTTAAGCGTTGTGCTATCCTGGCTGGTTTTTCCTGGAAAAATACAGCATTGGTTTCCAGGAAAAATGTAAGAAAGGTACAACATTAGGTCCTTTATTGGGAAGAACAGATGTGTGGACAGTAAAACGTCTTTCGTCTTAAAAATTCGGCAGAATTTTAGGTATTGAAAAGGCTTACTGAAAAACATCAATAAGCAAATAAACTCCTCTGAACCAGCTGATCATCTTCAGACATAGCCTGTTCGAGGGAAAGAAGAAGGAAGAGAATGCCTTGGGCATTAATCCCGCCCCTGATTCAGGACTTTGTTAATATTTATTTAAGTAGGTATTATTTATTATCATTATGTTTTGTTTACTTGTATTTTTACAATAATAGGGAAGAGAGGAAGAATAACAAGAATTCTCTAGGAATCAGCGTGATTTCACATGTGTTCCCTGTTTCTCTGCAACACCCTGTATGTTTGAAACTTCTCTGTATATGAACATGCTCTTATTTTCTTCAAGTAATACTTAAACATAATTATCTGGAACACCCTGTATGTTTGAAACGTCTCTGTATATGAACATGCTCTTATTTTCTTCAAGTAATACTTAAACATAATTATCTGGAACTATCTGAGGTACTTGATTATAATTGCACATTAATTACTCTACATATTATTTATCATATTATCTACTGTACTACATCTTATCATGTATTTTCAATGGGTAAGTACCTAAAGACAGAAGCAGAATGGGGGAACTCCTTATTATGTAGATATACATAGAAGATAGAATGCAAACCCTTTGCCTCCCCACAAATTGGCCCCATAGTTTCTACTGCTACTGCCTTGAAAATATAATTTTGATCTGTCAGATGTTGGTATTTTCGACTTAGAACCTTAATATTGTTCAGATAGAGTGCACTCCAAAGTCCAAGTAGGTTCGGAGTGCGAAGTCTTCTATACCACTGATATAGGTTAGTTAGAACTTTTATTTGTATTTATTAAAGTGACTAAAGAACTTTAATATTGTTCAGATAGAGTGCACTGCCAAGTCCAAGTAGGTTCGGAGTGCGAAGTCTTTAGTGGAACAGGCCTCCTCGACATCAACCAGATTTCTAGTGGACATGCTTATCAACTCAAGACGCGTGGAATAATGCACGCCACTCACTCGGCTGTCAATCACAAGGTCCTCAGCGCGAAACAAAGCAAAACCTTCATCCAACACACTTGAAAAACTTGCCTTACTTGCCTATTGTTGTACTTACCTAAGTACCTAAAGATAAAAAAAAGAGGATTTATAGGAGGTTTGATAGAGGGAACTGTTAGTGATGTAAGGGTCTTACCGTCCCCTCAGCGCGAAACAAAGCAAAACCTTCATCCAACACACTTGAAAAACTTGCCTTACTTGCCTATTGTTGTACTTACCTACCTAAAGATAAAAAAAGAGGATTCATAGGAGGTTTGATACAGGGAACTGTTAGTGATGTAAAGGTCTTACCGTCCCGAAATCGAAGAGAGGAGAAAGCCAGTCGTTCCGAGAACGAACACTATCCGTTCAGGATGAAATCCGCCCCGGGCGGGAATCGATCCCGCGGTCTAGCGCTTACAAGGCAGACGCGCTACCAACCAAGCTTCTTACCGTCTGGAAATCGAAGAGAGGAGAAAGACAGGATAGAAGAAAGCTAGCCGTTCCGAGAACGAACTTTGTCCCTTCAGGATAAAATCCGCCCCGGGCGGGAATCGATCCCGCGGTCTAGCGCTTACAAGACAGACGCGCTACCAAGCAAGCTAACTAGGCTGGCTGCCAAAATACAAATAGTATCCATCCCAACTTGGTGAGGGAAAAACTAATAGGGAAAACTCAACAAACTATTGTTATAGTTTATAGATAGGTATCCACTATCGATCTGAAATCTGAAGAGAAGGGGGAAAACCGATTGCAATGTTACCAAAATACAAAAAGTACCCATTCCAATTTTCCGAGGGAGAAAAAACCCACCAATTACGGCAACACCGCCCCCGCTCCCTCTCATGTTTGTAAACAATCCTGATCCTCAAGGTTGTCCAGTGTTACTAGAACTTAAAGTAAACAGGCTATTTCTGAACTATTTGCATGGTGGAATAGGAGAATGGCAGATAGAACCATCTGAGCACACGTACTTAAGGTATGTTGAAGAAATTTTATGCTAATACAATCGAGAATCGAGTACAGGGTGACTTGAAATCCTGTAAATGCACCAGATCCCAAAGTATCATAACTTTTCGAGCTTTCGTTATTTGGATCTGACCAATCCAGTTACGGCAACACCGCCCCCGCTCCCTCCCATGTTTGTAAACAATCCTGATCCTCAAGGTTGTCCAGTGTTACTAGAACTAAAAGTAAACTGGCTATTTCTGAAATCTGAACTATTTGCATGGTGGAATAGGAGAATGGTAGATAGAAGCATCTGAGCACACGTACTTAAGGTATGTTGAAGAAATTTTATGCTAATAAAATCGAGAGTCGAGTACAGGGTGACTTGAAATCCTGTAAATGCACCAGATCCCAAAGTATCATAACTTTTCGAGTTTTCGGTATCTGGATCTGACCAATCCAGTTTTGTCGGGGGTTGCACAACCAAACAAGCCGCCACTGGCTGTGC
>NW_007378595.1:74437-98373 GCF_000475195.1 Diaphorina citri | reverse complement strand
GCAGTTTTCTTCATAGGTACATTTAGATACCTACAAGTAATCAATTTATTCACCCCTGTATAACCCTCTCTCTTTGTTTGTTTGTTTTTTTTTCTGTCACTCTTTGTGTGTCTCTCTTGTTCTCTCTATGTCTCTCGCTTTCTCCATCCTAAATTCTCTTCTCTCTCCCTATTTCTCTTTCATTCCAACACTCCTCTTTCTTTTTCTCTCTCCATTCTTTCTCTTAAACCCTCTTCTCTCCATTTCCTCATTTATGACCTCTAGGTAGGTACCTCACTTATTGTCTCTCTCTCTCTCTCTCTCTCTCTCTCTCTCTCTCTCTCTCTCTCTCTCTCTCTCTCTCTCTCTCTCTCTCATTATTTAACCCTAGACAATTAACCTTGCCCGCCCAGTGTATTGAAAAACATGTAATTAAAAACACGTCGGTATGTATGTATCATCATCAAAAACACAAAGAAAAATTTCAGTAAGATACCTCTATGTAAACTAAGTGGAATGAAATCATTATACAGGGTGTCTCGAAAAGTTGTGTTTTCCTCTCGGAATTTTTCCTGTTCTGAAGCTCGTTTCCCCCACTTCTGGTGTGATAAAGCCCGTAATAAAGCATAGGAAATAGATAAATATAAAGATAAATTGGATAAATCAGATAAAGATACTAGATTCTAACAAATAAATAGCGCAAAACTTACTAAAGTCATAATGCTTTTTGAGGCCCTAGACTTGTTGTTTTTTTTTTTTTTTTTTTTTTTTTTTTTTTTTTTTTTTTTTTTTTTGTCGAGAGATTTGATAGAAGGAACTGTAACTGCCAAGGTCTTATCGTCCCGAAAACGAAGAGAGAAGGAAGACAGGAAACGAATACGAGAAAGCCAGGTTCCGGGAACGAACTTTATCCGTTCAGGATAAAATCCGCCCCTGGTGGCCTAGCGCTTACGAGGCAGACGCTCAACCAACCAAGCACACTAGGCTAGAGAGCCTAGTTTGATACTTGACATGCCAGACATTTCCGTCCTACGACCTTCTAATCGCCCATGACTCCTAGGTATGTGACTAAAGTCAATCTTTTTCTCTCCCATAGTGAGGAAAAAATGCTTCAGATACCTATATGTACTGTCTACTATTCAGAGCGCTTTCTATGACTATTGTAAACAGTAACCTTTTCTATTTACAATAGTAAACACGCTTCTGTCAGGCACGGATTCAGGAAAAAAAAGTTGTGGCAGTTGTTGACTAGAGCGAGAAAGAAGTGCCTAAAGGGAGAGAGAGCGATGAGGAGGAAGTTAAAGGAGAGAAACCGAAAGAGAAAATGAAAAAATCGAATGAGAAAAATGAAAAGGACAGACAGAGAAGGAAGAAAAGGAAAAAGGTGTAGAGAGAGACTTAGAAGAGGAGAGACAAATGGGAAAAGAAGGAAGAGAGAGGTCAAAGAGAAGAAAGAAGGGATAGACGGGAGAGAGAGAGAGAGAGAGAGAGAGAGAGAGAGAGAGGAAACAGGGATATTCAGGGGAAAAATCGAACAGGCTAGGAAGTATATCTCTACAAAACAGGCTACCTGAACAAAATTGAGCCCCTCTCCCTACTCTCATTCAAGCCTGTTCTTCCTACCCCCATTCGAGCCTGTATCACGGACCCCCTCTTGTGAAGCCTGGGCCCCCTTGTGACCACCAGAGTTATCCAGGCCTGATATGCAGGAGAATAGACCCCATTGCTACACTTGACTCGTCTTTTACGCACTCAAGCAGACAGAATAAACGGCTTTCTATCAGAACATTCCAGGGGCGGACATGAGGGACCGGATTGTCAAGCAAACCAGGGGCGGGCAAAACGTTTGCTTTGAGAACGCGAAAAACTAGTAGTACAGTGAACTGTAAAGAGAGAGAGAGAGAGATATGGTGTGAGAAAGATTTATTTTTTATTAAAAAATTATTTTAAAGCCTTTAAGGCAGGGTTCTGAAACAGTGAGCTCTTCCACTCAAGCAAAGATATGATAGTCACCCATACGAGTATAGGTTATACTACCTGTAACAAGGAAAATACTGACTTTTTGACTACCTATTTGCCTTCATTGAAAAAGAACATGAAATACCTACCTACCTAATTTCAAGACGAAATTTCTAAGAAATTCTACACCAGAAAAGTACTTTTCATTTTCTGAGGTACTTAAACTGCTTAGAATTTCGCTCAATTTGTTGCAAATTAAAGGACCTGATCCTTAATGTATTTTCTTCTCCTCCTCTAATTTTTCGTCTTCAGGGGAAGTCAAAACACCCCCCCCCCCCCCCCAAGATCAGATACCGCCTACAAATGAATGCGGCCCACACTCAACCTTTTAAGGTCCAATGTAGCATGTGGTCACTTTGAGTTTGTGCACCCCTGGTCTACCCCTACCCATTGTCATTTTTACATTTTCCTGGTTGTGATCATGTCATTTTCTGATTTGGTGACAAGGACTGGCCATACTCAATTTTGAGAGGAGCACATTAGTAATAATAATAATAATAGACTCTTGAGTGGAAGGTAACCACTAGGCGAGGTTAACGCCGGAGGCGTTTTCTACCACCTAACCCTTAGAGCTCCATTATTATGTGGTCAAAATCTCAAATAAATGAGGATAAAATTCCATGCCTCGGCTGGGATCGAACCCACGCCCTCCTGTTTACCAGGCGAGCGTCTTGACCACTACGCTACCGAGACAGGCATTCTCATGATTTTGACCACAATAATTTATTAGTTAGTAGTATCTAGGGCACATTGTTCTTATTCGCGCTGTATGAATAATCAAGGTATTTTTTTTTATTATCTAATGATAAAAGGACATTATTTTGTGCCTTTTTATGACACTCCAGATCCAGGTCAGGTTGTTCTCGTACAGGGACATGTTGTAGTCCTCCGTCCCCAACATTGTGACCCGTCGGGACTAGACGGGTTAATCACGTCTTTTTAACCCAGATAGGGCGATGGGCCAAGGTTGGTTTTGCGTTACATGTCCGTGTTTTGTCGTTTTCAAAGTTGTAAACTCAATGTTTAGATCCCGAATTTCCCTAACCTCTCGATTCATAGGACCACATTATTCACATAAGTTTGGACGAGGACATTCAATAACGTGAAGAAGGAGAGCGATAGCCCTCCGTTCCACGAACTCAAAAAGCTGGAGATGGTTTTATAAAAGGCAAGCTTTCACTAGACACTTTGAATTATCTGTCATCCGTTCCACCAAGTTAAAAAGCTGCTGAGAGTGCTGAGGGTTTTCTAAAAGGCAAACTTTCACTTTGAATTATCTCTTGTGTTCCACTGCCTAATCTAGGGCTGATTTTAAATCAATTATAATTTCCATGGGAAATACGCTGGTGATCATGGTTTTTTAGTGTTTGCACTAAAAAGTACGTAGGTATGTTATGTAGGTATAGGTATTTTTAGGTTAGGTACCTAAGTACTATCATGTACAATTATACATAATTATTATTTATTAGTAAAATACACTCTCAAAGTGACATGTTTGGCAACAATGCCTATTTTTTTGCTGCCACATTGATCTGGACACACAATTACAGTTCCCTCTATGAAACCTCTTCAAAATAGAAATACGAGAATAGGTATTGAAAAACTGATATTTATTCCCGTAAATATGTAGAAAAAAAGTGACATGTTTGGCAACAATGCCTATTTTTTTGCTGCCACATTGATCTGGACACACAATTACAGTTCCCTCTATGAAACCTCTTCAAAACAGAAATACGAGTATAGGTGTTGTAAAACTGAGATTTATTCCCGTAAATATGTAGAAAAAAAACATCGTAAGTAGCAGGCTAGCAGGTAGGGAACAACACATGTGAAAGGTAGGGAATACGTTACCTAACGTGAGAAGTATACATATAGGTTGGGACCCACTGACAAGTAGGTATAGGTACCTACCTAGGTGCTCATTTCAGTGAGATTTATTCCCGTAAATATGTAGAAAAAAAACATCGTAAGTAGCAGGCTAGCAGGTAGGGAACAACACATGTGAAAGGTAGGGAACACGTTACCTACGTGGTGCGAGGTGGGGACCACTGACAAGTATAGGTACCTACCTAGGTGCTCATTTCAAAAAATGGAGAATATCTTCATTCATCAAGAGCAGGTCAGATGCCAAAACACAGAGCAGTGTATCTGCGATAATTAAAAATAAAGATTGAGTAACCAGAGCGTTGCAGAAAAACATGGGATAAATAGTTTACCCGCCATACAGGGTATCCACAATGACACAGGTGTTCAAAATATTATAGGGTGTTCAAAATGATACAGACTACGATTGAAAAACTCCCCTCAAATTTTGTGAGAGTAAAATTATTAGTGGTGGAGATGCCAAAACACAAATCTACGAGTTCACAAATCCTAAAAAGATAAGATTCGTTCTAGGAACGGCTGACTTTCTCCTATCATGTTCTTCTTCTCTCCTAGGTAGGCAGATAACGGTTATTTTTCAGCACTACCTAGGTATAAGCAATTGTTTCAATAAGCAAAATATGGGCCTTCAGCAAATTAACGATTTTTATTCTGAGTTGTGTTCTTCTTCTCCTTCTCGTTCTTAACCCCTCCCTCCTCCTTCTCATGCTTTTTCTCCTCCTTTTTCTTTTTCTTATCCTCCTCCTTTTTTTCTTCTCCCCTTTCTTCTTCTTCTTCTCCTCCTCCTCTTTCTTCTTCTTAATCGCGTCTCGCACAGGCAGGTCTAAAAGAACGGACACTTTTTTTTCCAGGATACTGACTAGCAAAGGATATCCAACAGATTAACTAACCTTTTCTGCTTCAACAAGTAAGAAAACGTGTTTCAGACAGCGCTCATTAATCAGAATCATAAAATTATAATATTTTCCTTTGACTTTCCTGGGAACTAATTACCGACTTTTGATAAGTATGAAAAATTACCTTTGGATAAAATGAGAATAATAAGATGCTCTTGGTAGGAAGAAGAAGAAGAAGAAGAAGAAGAAGAAGAAGAAGAAGGAGCGGGAGGCAGTAGGAGAAGGAGGAGGAAGAAGATCTAAAAGGCAGGTTGTGGAAGAGCATCTAGAATTCTAGATACTTAAAGGGTGTGTTGTAGGTGATTTTGCATTTCATGTTTTTTAAAGGAACACACACTGTGATTTCCGTTAGGAATCTTTGAATCCGTTCGAAAAGAAACTCACACGAAATATCACAGACCGTTCAAAATTTCAAATCGTCTTCGCAATCGCGATCTGACCGTCACAAATCTCACAGATGAACTGATCAAACTAACAAAAATATTTAACTTCTTAAAAATGACACTCCAGCAGTTTTGACACAAAATCTCCGTTTAGTGCCTAGAAAAAATGACAAATCAATACTTGATATCAACAGATTTTTTTCCATTACATTTCTCCCTTTTTTATGTGCCTAATGGATTATTTTTCTGTTTTCCCCTTCAATAAAATGCCAGTTTTTCATTCCATAGGGTAGATGGACACCTAACTACTTATGGGTAGGTACTACACATCCGGCTATTAACTACAGATAAATAGGCACATAAAAATTAATGCCCGTTGACCATCAAAAATTACGGCTTCTAAAAAAACTATAAAGAGAGAGTAAAAATATGGGAAAATAGATTTTTTATCTGTAGTAGGTACCTATATATTATGTGGTGGAGATTTGTGGAGCTAAACTAATGAAGAGAAATGTAATGAAAAAAAGTGGAAAAAAATGGTAGGCTTTTTTAGCATCATTTTCGATTAATAAACTCTTTGATTGTGAATACATATATTATTTTTCAGCGTTAATTACTTAATATTTTTTATTAAGTAGATACTTAATATTTTTTATGAAAAAAAATAGGTACCTACTTCTGCATTAATACTTGTAAGAAAAAAAAAAAAAAAAAAAAAAAAAAAAATAGCTTGGTTGCAGGTAATTTAGATTTGCACATTAGTCAATTTTAATTAAGTTCTGCTTTTAAAATAATATCTAGTGTCTATAATGATAGGTATACATGATAAAGGTATATAGGTACATTATTTTATTATTACTAGTACCTAGATAGGTAAATTTTGTAGGTCTGATCGTCAAATATTATCGAGGCCTAGGGCAATCCCTATCATACAACTAAACAATCTTCCCACTTATTTATGGTTTACTTGTTTATCCCTCAATAACACCCAGATAAGTATTCTCCTTAGATGTGAATATATCTGAAACAGAAGAAGCAAGACAAGTAACTATTAGTACAAAATCACACCCTAGGATCGTAACCAGCCTAGTTAGCTTGGAGAGTAGCGCGTCTACCTTGTAACCACTAGGTCGCAGGTTCGGATCCCGCCCGGGGCGGAGTTTATCCCAAACAGATAGGGTTCGTTCTCGCAACGGCTGGCTTTCTCCTATCCTGTCCTCCTTCCCTCTTCGATTTCGGGACGATAAGAGCTCACAGTAGTAAACGTTGCGTTGGGTAGTTTTGTGACCTACACGCATGTGCTTGGACCTTGTCAAGCAGAGACGATGTTGCTGTTAACAACCTAGGTAGGTATGTATTACTTAGGTACACATTTATGTTAGCTTGTTACAGGGTGTAACACCTATCACAGTAGTGACACCAGGCTTGCACGCCGGAAGTCTCGAGGTCGATTCTCGGAAAATTTTAATTTTTTGTGCTCTCTTTCTTGAAATTTAAAATATGCACACAGCTTTAAGGACAATGGAGTAGGAAGGTATTTGTAAATGAATGAACAATAGGTATAAGAAGAATAGATAAGTTAACCTTGGTGTTCTCCAAAACATAAAACCGTACAATCTTTCGTACGGTTACCTTTCGAATGGACATAATATCATACCTGATAGGTACTAGCAGTTGGAAAACAGGAAAGCCAGAAGCAGTTTTCTTCATAGGTACTTTATCAACATGCAAATTCGTCTTCTTTCCAGTGCAGCGGCTGATACGAATTCCATATCCGGAAGAGCGCAATAGTAATAGATAGAAACTAGACAGCACTTATTAATTTAGAAATAGTTAGACAAATCACTCACCTGTCTACAGAGATGGCCATCAAAGTGAACACGCTCGCACAGATAGAGAGGACAGCCACAAACTGGGTGACCTTGCAATAGAAACGTCCAAATGGCCAATCACTCGACAGCATATAGACAAAGTTAAAGGTCACATTCAAGGTCGACACCATGGCGTCCGCAAGCGACAGGTTCACGAGGAAATAATTAGTCACTGTGCGCATGCGTTTGTGCGCAAGCACAATCCAGATGACTATAAGATTCCCTCCGGTTGCCACGACAACCATGGGTGCGTACAGAGATGTCCACATGACCTGTTTCCACCAGGGTTGTTCGAACTGGTTGCTGGAACTTTCCACCGTGTCGTTGGCCATGATCCAGGTCAGGTTGTTCTCGTACAGGGACATGTTGTAGTCCTCCGTCCCCAACATTGTGACCCGTCGGGACTAGACGGGTTAATCAAGTCTTTTTAACCCAGATAGGGCGATGGGCCAAGGTTAGTTTTGCGTTACATGTCCGTGTTTTGTCGTTTTCAAAGTTGTAAACACAATGTTTAGATCCCGAATTTCCCTAACCTCTCGATTCATAAGACCACATTATTCACATAAGTATATGGACGAGGACATTCAATAACGTGAAGAAGGAGAGCGATAGCCCTCCCTTCCGCGAAGTCAAAAAGCTGGAGATGGTTTTATAAAAGCTTTCACTAGACACTTTGAATTATCTGTCATCCGTTCCACCAAGTTAAAAAGCTGCTGAGGGTTTTCTAAAAGGCAAACTTTCACTTTGAAGTATCTCTTGTGTCTCCACTGCCTAATCTAGGGCTAATTTTAAATCAATTATAATTTCCATGGGAAATACACTGGTGATCATAATTTTTTAGTGTTTGCACTAAAAAGTACGTATGTTATGTAGGTATAGGTATTTTTAGGTTAGGTACCTAAGTACTACCATGTACAATTATACATAATTATTATTTATTAGTAAAATACACTCTCAAATGAAAACAGCATTTTCCTTTCGTTGGATTTTAAATTAATTTTAGTGTCACATAAATTATATTTATTTATTTTATTTAAACTTATTGCTGAGGAGAAAAAACAAACAACAATGATTTATGACTTCTGTTTCTTCCTATCTTCTGTTCGAACGGTCTGTTTCGGTTCATAAATTTTTAATAGTAGGGAACTAGATAGCTCAAGGTGTGTCCACACAGTCGACTGGCCGTCGATCGATGTCGACTGAATCGTCCACACTGCCTTGATAACATGGATTCAGCTCGTCGATAGACTATGTGTGGATGTGGACACAGCTTAGTACCTTCCTAAATATTTATTATTCCTACAGATAGGTTAGGTATGGAGGTAGAGTTACGTACTCTATATTATTTAGAGTACCTTCATCTTCTAAATACCTAACCTATTCCATCACTACTATGTATCATAAAAGGGTTAAAATTAATTTAAATATTTATTATTCCTACAGATAGGTTAGGTATGGAGGTAGAGGTACGTACTCTATATTATTTAGAGTACCTTCATCTTCTAAATACCTACCTAACCTATTCCGTCACTACTATGTATCATAAAAGGGTTAATATTAATTGATTTCGTTTGTATTAATAAGTACCTAATTACCGCAATTATAATGATTCTGTTATTAATTCTAACAATGGGGGATGCATTTGTAATATTTTATTAATTTGCCATGTGGTGAACGCGTTCCTGATATGATATTCCAGTCCCGTAGGTTACAGGTCTGGAATTAGGTAAATGTTTTGTGAAATTAAATAAAATGTTTTTGTAAATCAGATAAATGTTTTGTGGAATTAGATAAATGTTTTGTGAAATTAAATAAATGTTTTGTGAAAGTAGTAAATTTTATTGTGCCTCTTATCGTCCGTCTGATGAGGGGCATACTCCGGGATGAACATGCTACGACACAGACCATACGAGTCTAATGTAGCAGTTGTTTCATTTTCATTAGGTACCTATGTACATACGTAGATATTGGAAATTGAAATCACCCTCCATTAAGTACATTATGTACTTGGGTATTTCAAGTTCATTGATCGTTAACTTTACTGTCTTCCCGAAAATTGAACGCAGCTCCGCGACTGGTTTTTTTTATAAATTGGATTTTTTTTGTCATTCTAGAAATTTAATTTTAGAATAAGCTGTTTTAATATGAAACTAAGCTGTATGAAACGATGCATTTTTTTTTACTGCCATGGAAATGAGTTGATGTTAAATTTGAGCGATTAAAATAATGTGCATTCTGATAATTTCTAAGTTTTGATAGGGTCATTTAGAACTGTTTTATGCAATGTTCATTGGATGCTTGCAAACAGTAAAGTCTTTGTTTAATTTAGTTACTTTGGCTTCCTTATTTTCAAGAGGTATTGCCTATACCTATACTAACTACTTGAGTATTATACCTAACCCTGTCTAGTGGTGTAGTGGTCGCCTAGTAACCAGGAGGGCGTGAGTTCAATCCTAGCCAAGGTATGGATAAGTATTGATTCTCATGATTTTGACCACAATAATTTATTAGTAGTTAGTCTTATCTAGGGCACATTGTTCTTATTCGCGCTGTATGAATAATCAAGGTACTTTTTTTTTATTATCTAATGATAAAAGGACATTATTTTGTGCCTTTTTATGACACTCTGGCAGTTTTGACACAAAATCTCCGTTTAGTGCCTAGAAAAAATGGCAAATCGATACTTGATATCAACAGATTTTTTTCCATTACATTTCTCCCTTTTTTTCTGTGCCTAATGGATTATTTTTCTGCTTCCCTCTTCAATAAAACGCCAGTTTTACATTCCATAGGGTAGATGGACACCTAACTACTCATGGGTAGGTACTACCTCATCCGGCTATTAACTACAGATAGATAGGCACATAAAAATTAATGTCCAGCGACCATCAAAAATTACGGCTTCTAAAAAAAACTATAAAGAGAGAGTGAAAATATGGGAAAATAGATTTTTTATCTGGGTAAGTATTATTCTCCTTAGATGTGAATATATCTGAAACAGAAGAAGCAAGACAAGTAACTATTAGTACAAAATCACACCCTAGGATTGTAAGGTATTCCAAAATTGTAGTCATAAAAACAAAAATTAGAAAAATAAATGTTGGCAGGTGGGCCAATAAATGGTACGTTTTTTAGGTGGGAAAATAAATGGTATACTTACCCTACCTAACCTATTCCATCACTACTATGTATCATAAAAGGGTTAATATTAATGGATTTCGTTTGTATTAATAAGTACCTAATTATCGCAATTATAATGATTCTGTTATTAATTCTAACAATGGGGGATGCATTTGTAATATTTTATTAATTTGCCATGATTGTGGTGAACGCGTTCCTGATATGATATTCCAGTCCCGTAGGTTACAGGTCTGGAATTAGGTAAATGTTTGTGAAATTAAATAAATGGTTTTGTAAATCAGATAAATGTTTTGTGGAATTAGATAAATGTTTTGTGAAATTAAATAAATGTTTTGTGATACTAGATAAATGTTTTGTGAAAGTAGTAAATTTTATTGTGCCTCTTATCGTCCGTCTGATGAGGGGCGCATACTCCGGGATGAACATGCTACGACACAGACCATACGAGTCTAATGTAGAAGTTGCTCCATTTTCGCAGACCATACGCATACGAGTCTGATGTAGCAGTTGTTTCATTTTCATTAGGTACCTACATACGTAGATATTGGAAATTGAAATCACCCTCCATTAAGTACATTATGTAGGGTCAATGTGCGTACCTAGGGACGGTTGTACCTAGGGACAAAGTCAATTTCAAGCAGGTTCTGCCCTCTAGAAACTCGGGGAAAGAACTGAGTACGCAGAAAAATCACGCGCAGCAACACTGTCGTTTGTTATTGTTTATCTTGTCCATTTGTAAAATTATTTCATTTCGAAATTTTCAGTGCCTCAAAGTAAAAAAATGTGGTTCAGGTGTTGGAAAGCCCAAAGTTCAAAATATCATTTCCCCCGAAAACGTCGGGACCTTTTTGCCTTTTTGGAAATGAGTTTTCAAAAGTTTAATGAGAAATTTTAAATCGAAACGTTGCGTTGGGTAGTTTTGTGACCTACACGCATGTGCTTGGACCTTGTCAAGCAGAGACGATGTTGCTGTTAACAACCTAGGTATGTATTACGTAGGTACACATTTGTGTTAGCTTGTTACAGGGTGTATCACCTATCACAGTAGTGACACCAGGCTTGCACGCCGGAAGTCTCGAGGTCGATTCTCGCAAAATTTTAATTTTTTGTGCTCTCTTTCTTAAAATTTAAAATACACACAGCTTTAAGGACAATGGAGTAGGAAGGTATTTGTAAATGAATGAACAATATAAGAAGAATAGATAAGTTAACCTTGGTGTTCTCCAAAACATAAAACCGTACAATCAAAAGGTACCTATGGACATAATATCATACCTAATAGGTACTAGCAGTTGGAAAACAGGAAAGCCAGAAGCAGTTTTCTTCATAGGTACTTTATCAACATGCAAATTTGTCTGCTTTCCAGTGCAGCGGCTGATACGAATTCCATATCCGGAAGAGCGCAATAGTAATAGATAGAAACTGTTCAAAGTGATGGTGTTCCTCGGAAATCGTTTAAATTCGCACATATAAACTGACCTAGAAATCGACACAATTTGTTCACAAACCGATCTTGCGAAAAAATCACGAACCAATCAAAACGGTGCGGTATCCGTTAGAAATCGTTTAAATTCGTACCTAAATCCCAAACAGTTCAAAGTGATGGTGTTCCTCGGAAATCGTTTAAATTCGCACATATAAACTGACCTAGAAATCGACACAATTTGTTCACAAAGCGTTTTCCGTTAGGAATCTTTGAATCCGTTCGAAAAGAAACTCACACGAAATATCACAGACCGTTCAAAATTTCAAATCGTCTTCGCAATCACGATCTGACCGTCACAAATCTCACAGATGAACTGATCATGATCAAACTAACAAAAATATTTAACTTCTTTCGAAAAAATAATAATAATAATAATAAAAAAAAAACCTTCTCTCTTCGATTTCGGGACGATAAGACCATAGCAGTTACAGTTCCCTCTGTCAAACCTCTTAAAAAAAATATAAAAATAAATAAATAAATAAATAAAAAATTATTAGTGGTGGAGATGCCAAAACACAAATCTACGAGTTCACAAATCCTAAAAAGATAAGGTTCGTTCTAGGAACGGCTGACTTTCTTCTTATCCTGTTCTTTTTCTCTCTTCGGTTTCGATAAATCCAGCATGCACCTAGGTAGGTATATCTTATTTTTCAGCACTACCTATAAGCAATTATTTCAATAAGCAAAATATGGGCCTTCAGCAAATTAACGATTTTTATTCTGAGTTGTGTTCTTCTTCTCCTTCTCGTTCTTAACCCCTCCCTCCTCCTTCTCATGCTTTGTCTCCTCCTTTTTCTTTTTCTTATCCTCCTCCTTTTTTTCTCCTCCCCTTTCTTCTTTTTCTTCTTCTTCTTCTTCTTCTTCTTCTTCTTCTTCTTCTTCTTCTCCTCCTCCTCCTCCTCTTTCTTCTTCTTAATCGCGTCTCGCACAGGCAGGTCTAAAAGAACGGACACTTTTTTTTCCAGGATACTGACTAGCAAAGGATATCCAACAGATTAACTAACCTTTTCTGCTTCAACAAGTAAGAAAACGTGTTTCAGACAGCGCTCATTAATCAGAATCATAAAATTATAGCCTTCAGCAAATTAACGATTTTTATTCTGAGTTGTGTTCTTCTTCTCCTTCTCGTTCTTAACCCCTCCCTCCTCCTTCTCATGCTTTGTCTCCTCCTTTTTCTTTTTCTTATCCTCCTCCTTTTTTTCTCCTCCCCTTTCTTCTTTTTCTTCTTCTTCTTCTTCTTCTTCTTCTTCTTCTTCTTCTTCTTCTCCTCCTCCTCCTCCTCTTTCTTCTTCTTAATCGCGTCTCGCACAGGCAGGTCTAAAAGAACGGACACTTTTTTTTCCAGGATACTGACTAGCAAAGGATATCCAACAGATTAACTAACCTTTTCTGCTTCAACAAGTAAGAAAACGTGTTTTCCAGACAGCGCTCATTAATCAGAATCATAAAATTATGTATATTTTCCTTTGACTTTCCTGGGAACTAATTACCGACTTTTGATAAGTATGAAAAATTACCTTTGGATAAAATGAGAATAATAAGATGCTCTTGGTAGGAAGAAGAAGGAGCAGGAAGAAGATCTAAAAGGCAGGTTGTGGAAGAGCATCTAGATACTTAAAGGGTGTGTTGTGTTGTAGATGATTTTGCATTTTATGTTTTTTAAAGGAACTCACACTGTGAAAAAAATTAGGGTGCCGGAAGGCCAATCGGGTGACTGGGTTACGGAACTCTAATATAGAACTCTACATCGGTAAGCCCGACACTATAATATAGCATTCCAACAACCTAAATCAGGGGAACCCAATAAGAGAGTTCTTCCACCCTAACTTGTGGCACCCTGTCACCATTTTTTTTCTCAGTCCATCATTCATTTTTTTTTTTTTTTAGGAGGTTTGATAGAGGGAACTGCAACTGTAACTGCTAAGGTCTTATCGTCCCCAAAACGAAGGAGAAGGAAGACAGGATAGGAGAAAACCAGCCGTTCCGAGAACAAACCTTATGGACAATATCTGCACCGGGCGGGAATCGAGTCCACGACCTAAAGCTAGAGCTAACAAAGGAGGCACGCTAACAACCAAGCTAACTAGGCTGGCTAGAATCTGGATTATACACTGTTCAAGTCCCTCTTTATCCCAGCAGTCAGCTGCTTATCTAGGGATTTGTAGATTTGTTTATTACAAGTAAGTAGAGAGCCTCTATAGATAACTTAGAACAAGTTGAGTATTAACAAGTGTATGAGTAGTGTTTGTTTACCTAGGTACTTACCTAGTGTAACTTCCTCTGACAGTAAGATATCTACAATCAAACGACTTCCAATAAATATTAATAACATTTGATGTCCACTTTGGTAAGTATGTGAGTAGTATTTACCTACCTACATGAGTATTATGTCAAAGATTTTTTTTTAATTATTATTGTTTTTTATGCCCTATTTAGATGTATGTAGGTATCTACTTTTCAATTTTTTTTTTTTTTTTTTTTTTTAATTACCTATTATTGTTTTTTTATGCCCTATTTAGATGTAGGTATCTACTGTTTTCACATTCTTTTTAGTGAATTATTCTTTCTTTATTAGGCTTTAGTACTTATAGCACACAAAAATAATAATATTAAATAGGTAAAAGACAAAACTTTTTGTACAAAGTTCATCTAAACGCACGAACAACAAACGTGCGAAAAAATCACGAACCAATCAAAACGGTGCGGTATCCGTTAGAAATCGTTTAAATTCGTACCTAAATCCCAAACAGTTCAAAGAAGTTCATCTAAACGCACGAACAACAAACGTGCGAAAAAATCACGAACCAATCAAAACGGTGCGGTATCCGTTAGAAATCGTTTAAATACGTACCTAAATCCCAAACAGTTCAAAGTGGTGTTCCTCGGAAATCGTTTAAATTCGCACAAATAAACTGAGTCCTCAAGCAAATTAGTCCTACGGTCTTCGGCTGGGCCCGTAGGGATAGGGACCCTTTTGAAATTCTTTTGCCTATAAGTTCCGAACGAAACTGTTCATTAATTTTGCCAAACACCTACAGAAACAAAAGTATATTATTTGCTCATTTTAGTCTCACTACTAGATTTTGGGATCAAACAAAACTTATCTGTTAATGTTAAAATCCGAGCTAGCGCTTACAAAGCAGACAGAGGGAACTTTGATAGAGAGAACTGTAACTGCTAATGTCTTATCGTCCCGAAAGCGAAGAGAGAAGGAAGACAGGATAGTATAAAGCCAGCCCTTCCGAGAAATAACCTTATTAGTTTCGGATAAAGTCTGCTCAAAGCGGAAATCTAACCCACGACCTAGAGCTTTCAAAACAGACGAGGCTACCCTGAACCCTCCAAGAGTCCAAGGCTATCTAGGCTCTGTTTCGAATATTCCTTTTTCCTGCAAAATCCGTACAAATCTTACTTTAAAAAAAAAAAAAAAAAAAATACACAACTAAAGATTGCGTTAATCCCTGAACAGCAATAAAATCGTCGGATATCAAACATCAAGAAGCGAGAGAGATAGGAATATTATTGTAGTGTGAACACATTAGAATCAGTTAGATAATAGTAGATAATCCAATAAAGATCATCAGTACATTGAGGATAGATATAATTTTTAGTTTATTGTCGTCGTTAGATCAAGAATAGAGACTGGACTAACTGAACTATTGCTCCTATCCTGTCTTCCTTCTCTCTTCGATTTCGGGACGATAAGACCATAGCTGTTACAGTTCCCTCTGTCAAACCTCTTAAAAAAAATTCTCCCAAAGCCGTAACTCAAAGCTTCCAATGTTAGGGGAAAGCGTCCTAACAAGGTTAAAGATTATGAGCTTGGATTATACCTAATGGAAGTCTTCTTTCTTCTTTCACTGATTCTTCTTTGAAAGAATCTTTCTTTGAAAGAAGAATCAGCTTTCTTTTGGGACTAATTTAATTGGGGTTCAAATATTGTCTCTGAACATCACTGAAGACGTTATATTTTTTTTTCTACCTGCCCGAGTTGTTTGAGATAGCAGTTGTTGATTGGCCAAAACTTTGTTAGGTATTTAATATCTTGAGCATTTCGGCATCTCCACCAATAAACCAATATGTTCTCAAGTGTAGTGTGTTTTGGCATCTTCACTAATACTTTATGAAGTATGTTTGGCATATCCTCTAATATTTTGTCAGGTGTTGATTTGTCATCTCCACCATTTTCATCGTGTTGTTCGGACATCTCCACTGATTTCAAGTATTGCTTTGGTGTATCTGCTTGTTTCATCGGAACTTTGAGATCTCCACTAATTTCAAGACAAATGAAAGGTCAATATTCAAGGAGGATCTCACTACTGATTTCAAGGCAAATGAAGGGTTTGTATTCAAGAAGGAAAAGTCTAAAGGAAGATAAAAAAATGTAACAATCTTCGGGTTTCCTTCAGGGAGTTTTGGGAAATGACAAGATAGACGTATCCCCTCCTAGGTCCCTCTTGCATTTTTTTTTATAACATGAAACTTCTGATTCTTTCCCCTCCTTTTTGTTTTGTCCTGATTCAATTTCTTCTTGTCTGGTTTGTTGCCCTTCTGGGCGAACAAAGGAGGAAAGCGGAAGAAGAGAAAACTTGTGCGGAAGAAAAATTGTTTTGTTTTAAAGTGAAACTTACCGAGTTAGACCAAGGAAGGACAGGAAGGAGGAGGGGGAAGGGGAGAGAGAGGGAAGGGAGAAGAGAACGAGAGGGAGAGAATTGAAGAGACGAAAAGGAGGGGGAGAGAGAGGGAAGGAGAGGGATAAAACGGAAGGGGAGAGAGGGACAGGAAGATAGAGGAAAAGAGGGGGATAGAAGGGAAGAAGAGGGAGAGGGAGGGAACGAGAGAGAGAGAGAGAAGAAAGGGGGAATAGAGAGAGGGTGATAGAAGGGAAGGAGAAAGAGAAGGAGGGGAAGATAGAGGAAAAGAGGGGGATAGAAGGGAAAAAGAGGGAGAGGGAGGGAACGAGAGAGAGAGAGAGAAGAAAGGGGGAAGAGAGAGAGGGTGATAGAAGGGAAGGAGAAAGAGAGGGAGGGGAAGATAGAGGAAAAGAGGGGGATGGAAAGGAAGAAGAGGGAGAGGGAGGGAACGAGAGAGAGAGAGAGAAGAAAGGGGGATATTAAATAAAATAGGTAGGTACATAAATACTGATTATCTTTAACCAAGATCAAAAAATTCCCGGAGGGACGGGCCCCGCTTGTTTTATAACATGAAACTTCTGATTCTTTCCCCTCCTTTTTGTCCTGATTCAATTTCTTCTTGTCTGGTTTGTTGCCCTTCTGGGCGAACAAAGGAGGAAAGCGGAAGCAGAGAAAACTTGTGTGGAAGAAAAATTGTTTTGTTTTAAAGTGAAACTTACCGAGTTAGACCAAGGAAGGACAGGAAGGAGGAGGGGAGAGGAAAGAGGAAAAAGAGAGGGAGGGAAGTGGTGAGAGAGAGGGGGAGAAAAAGAAGGAGGGTGAGAGAGGGAGAGAAGAAGGTTAGAAATAAAGGGAAGTTAGAGAGGAAGGGGAGAAAGAGAGGGAGGGGAAGAGAGAGAGGGTGATAGAAGGGAAGAAGAGGGAGAGGAAGGGAACGAGAGAGAGAGAAAGAGAAGAAAGGGGGGAGAGAAAGAGGGTGATAGAAGGGAAGGAGAGAGAAAGAGAGGAAGGAAAAGGAAAAGAGTATGCATCCAAGCTAGCCCCTGGGTCTGATGTTACACCAACGATAATTTAAAAACTTTTATTTCATAAAAAATAGAACAGAGATGAGTAAAGAAAGGAAGACAGTAGAAAAGTAAGGGAGAGAGAGAGAGACAGAAGAAAGAAAGAGAGAGAGAGAGAGCTTTTTAAGAAGGAAGAGGAGATTATTATTATTTTTTTTTTTTTTTTAAGAGGTTTGACAGAGGGAACTGTAACTGCTATGGTCTTATTGTCCCGAAAATCCCGAAATCGAAGAGAGAAGGAAGACAGGATAGGAGAAAGCCAGCCGTTCCGAGAACGAACATTATCCCATCAGGATAAAATCCGCCCCGGGCGGGAATCGAACCCGCGGCCTAGCGCTTACAAGGCAGACGCACTACCAACTAAGCTAACTAGGCTGACTGGGGGACCTTAAACAGCCTGAAATTTCCCTTGCTACAGAAATGGTTTCAGGCCCCCTTGATGAACCTTATATTTTTTTTTTTCTACCTGCCCGAGTTGTTTGAGATAGCAGTTGTTGATTGGCCAAAACTTCGTTAGGTATTTAATATCTTGAGCATTTTGGCATCTCCACCAATAAACCAATATGTTGTCAAGTGTAGTGTGTTTTGGCATGTTCACTCATACTTTATGAAGTATGTTTTGGCATATCCTTTAATATTTTATTAATTGTAATAGGTAGATATTGTGTTTTGCCATCCCCACTAATAGGTATTTTGTCAAGTATAGTGTATTTTGGCATCTCCACCAATAATCCAATATGTTGTCAAGTGTAGTATGTTTTGGCATCTTCACTAATACTTTATGAAGTATGTTTTGGCATATCCTTTAATATTTTATTAATTGTAATAGGTAGATATTGTGTTTTGCCATCCCCACTAATAGGTATTTTGTCAAGTATAGTGTATTTTGGCATCTCCACCAATAATCCAATATGTTGTCAAGTGTAGTATGTTTTGGCATCTTCACTAATACTTTATGAAGTATGTTTTGGCATATCCTTTAATATTTTGTCAGGTGTTGATTTGTCATCTCCACCAATTTCAAGTATTGCTTTGGTGTATCTGCTTGTTTCATCGGATCTTTGAGATCTCCACTCACTAATTTCAAGACAAATGAAAGGTCAATATTCAAAAAGGATCTCACTACTGATTTCAAGGCAAATGAAGGGTTTGTATTCAAGAAGGATAAGTCTAAAGGAAGATAGGTAAAAAAAATGTAACAATCTTCGGGTTTCCTTCAGGGAGTTTTGGGAAATGACAGGATAGACGTATCCCCTCCTAGGTCCCTCTTGCTTTTTAGTCCGTCCTTCCTTTATTATTACAATAGTAATAAAAAGGTATAAGGGACGGACTATTGTATTCGCCTCGGTGTCGTTGAGAAAAGGGCAATATGGTTGTCAAAATATTCAGTTTTGTCATGTACACATAGGAACACCAAATATTATTTATTGAAACTTGCTTGATTAATGGGCAAAATTTGCTTCCCCAATGAAGTTTACTTCTTGGAGGCATTTCGAACTAATTGGCAAAGCGACCGGGAAGCCTGGAACAACGTATTGCTTACTCTAAAAAATCAAAATTATGTACAAAATTATGTTTATAAAAAGATGTAGGTACCTATATCTACCTACACATTGTATGAGTCTGAATAGGTACTTTCTCCCTCCCTCTCTCTCTCTCTCTCTCTCTCTTTCCTCTTCTTTCTCCCTCTCTATATCTGTGTCCTTCTCTCTCTTTACTCACTCATTTACACACTTATACGTCTTTATTTGATATTTTATGATGTCACACAAGAAGATGTAAGAGAGAGAGGGGGGGAAGGGGGGAGGGAGGGAGAGGGAGAGAGAGAGAGAGATAGAGAGAGGGGGGAGAGAGGGAAGAAAATTTTGCTGTTCCAGTCGTTAAGAATGATAAATGATCAGTTTTTTTTACTACTCCCTCTTCAAACACAGAGAGAAAGAGAGAGCGAGAGAGAGCTAGGGAGAGAGAGAAAGAAAATGAAAGAGAGAGAGAGAGAGAAAGAAAATGAAAGAGAGAGAGAGAGAGAGAGAAAGAGCGAGAGAGAGAGTAATTTTTTCATGTATGTACCTACCTAGGACGTAGAGACATTATTTTATTTCCTTCCTAGGTTAGGTAAACTGTACCCATTTCGGATATGGCTACAATTATTCAATTATACATACCTATAGGTACCTACTCACTATACTGGGGTTCCAATTCAAACCCCTCTGATGGAAAGATTTTTCTACGAATAAGATCCAACTAAGCTAACTAGGCTGGCGGGGTTCAAACGAAAGTGATCTGTTTAGGATAAAGTCCGACCTAGCGGTTACAAAGCAGACAGAGGGAACTTTGATAGAGGGAACTGTAAATGCTAAGGTCTTTTCGTCCCGAAAGCGAAGAGAGAAGGAAGACCCTTCCGAGCCCTTCCGAGAAATAACCTTATTAGTTTCGGATAAAGTCTGCCCAAAGGGGAAATCTAACCCACGACCTAGAGCTTACAAAACAGACGAGGCTACCTTGAACCCTCCAAGAGTCCAAGCTATCTAGGCTCTGTTCCGAATATTCCTTTTTCCTGCAAAATCCGTACAAATCTTGCTTTTTCTCAGGTAGCGTACCTACCTAAATGTCAAAATCTAGGTAGAAACAATAAATAAAAAAATAATCAAAAGCACTAAAATAGGTTCCTAAATTCTTATTTATGTTTTTCGTTACAATCTCCTCCCTCCCCCACCAAAGCGAAATAAGCGAGAAATCACAAGCGCAGGAAAGAATGAAACATGTGAACTGTATTAGCAAATAAATAAAATGGCGCTTCTTTGAATCAGCAATAATGAAACAGAAATCGTCTTGAAAGAAAAGATAGAAGAAAGCAAAAACGAAGAAAGAGAAGAGGAAGAAGAAGAAGAAGAAGCAGAAGAAGAAGAAGAAGAAGAAGAAGGAGGAGGAGGAGGAAGAAGAAGGAGAAGGAGGAACAAAAAGATGAACGAAAAATAAGTTAGACTTTAGATGATTGTCACAAAAAGAGAAGAATAGGTACATAAAAAATATTGGAAGTAAACTCACAGAGAAGACAGAGCAGGAGAAAGAACATAATATGACGATGGAAGAGAAGAAGAAGAAAGCACCAGTTGCCTCACGAGATAGTTGTGGCAAAGTAATTAAATGTATTTTTCTGTTCCGCCCAGTCGTGTAGGGTTCGAATCTTGCTCGCGGACTAATATTTTATTTTCCTTCCGGAAACTCAAACGATTTCCCCCCTTCAAGGTAGCGTATCCCCAAAATCTTCGATGGTGGGGAATGCGCCACCTTGGATTTCCAATGGCTAAGTACAGGCGCTATCATGCCACCTAGTGGTTGAACTAAGTCCCAAATATTCCCGTGTCAAAAGAGTGGACGTTGTTTCAGTATCTGCTAAGGTCTTATCGTCCCGAAAGCCAAGAAAGAAGGAAGACAGGATAGGAGAAAGCGGGCCGTTGCGAGAACAAACTTTATCGGTCTAAGATAAAATCCGCCCCGGGAGGGATTCGAACCCACGACCTCGCGCTTAAAGGCAGACGCTACTTGTGTTATAAAGCAAAGTCTCAATGTGATTGAAAGAAGAGAAAAAGAGTAAAGCAATAAAATCATATAAAGCGAAGAACAAAGCATATCAAAAAGTGCCTCGAGAACGAAGGCAAACACAGGGTAATTTGACGGAATCAGAGTATGAACGAAAAGTCAAAAGATACAAAGAAAGATAGATTGATAGATGGATAGGTAGGTATGTAGAATGTACGTTCATAACAAAATAATGCTAGTCAAAGGATACAAAGATAGAGACAGTTTCACTTTTCCATAAATCACTTCAGGCGGTATTCTATCACCATTACTTAAACCACTGGACCGATCTATCTCACTAGTTCTTCATTAGTGCAAATCATGCATCTTTTACTGAAAGACCTTTGGTAATTGCTGATGATGCGATTGTTGATTTTCTGTAGGGACGTACATAATTCATAGACAGTCAGCTCCCATGGCGTAGTGGTCACTGCGCTCGCCTTGCACGCGGGAGACCCGGGTTCGATTCCCGGCGGGGTCAAGAAATTTGTATCATTGATACCGTGATTGATACCGTGACTGGCTGTTGCGGGGCCCACTCAGCCTCGTGAGGAAAATGAGTAGCTATGTAATATAATGCGCATAGCGACCGGTGCCAGCATGGTAGGTAAACATTGGATTTTAGGATTATTGAGATATTGGAAAAATCCTACAATGCTGCAGTGAGCACCAAAGTTGTGACATAATAACACAAAGAAACTGCATTTACATTTACATTTAATTACCTATCAAGATAAGCAAAGTATTCTTTAGCGAAATTGATGAGATGTTCAGCAAAATTGATATGATGTTTAGCGAAATTGATGTGACGTTAAGCGAAATTGATGCGATGTTTAGTGAAATCGATGTTATGTTTAGCGAAATTGATGTGATGGTTAGTGAAATTGATGTGATGTTTGAGTCATCTGGTATAATAACATTTGGCACACATGTGAGAAAGAGTGATACGTATAACATTTGGCACTTATGTGGATTTGTGTTGTGTTTGTCAAATTGTCACTGTTAGACAGAAGAAAAAGAAGAAGAAGAAGAAGTAGAAGAAGACGAAGACGAAGCACTTCAAAACTGCTCTTTTCCACTCGAGTCTTCGGGATTGAGAGGTGAAGATTTTCGTGCGGGTAATACTTTCAGCCTTACGGAGTTAAAGATTGGACGGACGGGACGGATGGGGAGGTATGTTTTCCTTACGTTGTAATAACAAATGCTGGGGAGTAGGCAACCAGCCGTAAATCTTACAAGGCGGCCATATTGAGAAGCCAGGAAGATATTGCAAAACTAAAATACAGGATGTATCAGCGACTAGGAGTTTTTTTTAAAGGATGGAACTGTAACAACTTAAAATGTACCACACTGTAACAACGGGGATTTTATGGCCCCAAAATCGAAGAGAACAGTATAGGAGAAAGCCAGCAGTTCCAAAACCGAACCTTACCTACCTGTTTTAAAGTTCGTCTTGGGCGGAAATCGAACCCGCGACCTAGCATTTACAAGGCAGACAATCTTCTCTTTCCAAGGCTAGGAGTATTATTTGAGTAAATGGGAATTTGGGTTAATTGATGCACAAGGAGGAAGGATTAGTAAACATTTCACCACTTCTAAGCTATATACGGACAGAAGAGAAAGTATTTATATACTTACATAATATAAATAATATTTCGCACTAATAACAAATTATTTACTTACCTACAAGTAAACTCACAGAGAAGACAGAGCAGGAGAAAGAACATAATATGACGATGGAAGAGAAGAAGAAGAAAAGGAGGAGGAGGAGGAGGAGGAGGAGGAGGAGGAGGCAAAACGGCAAATCAAATAACAAATAAGTAGGTGTACAAATGGGGAAAGAGTGTGTTATAAAGCAAAGTCTCAATGTGATTGAAAGAAGAGAAAAAGAGTAAAGCAATAAAATCATATAAAGCGAAGAACAAAGCATATATCAAAAAGTGCCTCGAGAACGAAGGCAAACACAGGGTAATTTGACGGAATCAGAATAAGTGAACGAAAAGTCAAAAGATACAAAGAAAGATAGATTGAAGATAGATGGATAGGTAGGTATGTAGAATGTGTACGTTCATAACAAAATAATGCTAGTCAAAGGATACAAAGATAGAGACAAAAAACGCGAACGTCAAGAGCAATTCTTGGATTTTCATCTCCTATTTTCAATTGATGTAAAGACGCATCTACACTAAATCGGTATATCCCTTTTTTTAAAAAAGTACTCCCCCCCCCAAAAAAAAAAAAAAAAAAAAAAAAAAAAAAACTATAGGTACCTATGTAGAATAAGGAGAGGAAAAATTCCGCCTCCTCGAATTACCTATCAAGATAAGCAAAGTATTCTTTATCGAAATTGATGTCATGTTCAGCAAAATTGATATGATGTTTAGCGAAATTGATGTGACGTTAAGTGAAATTGATGCGATGTATAGAGAAATCGATGTGATGTTTAGCGAAATTGATGTGATGGTTAGTGAAACTGATGTGATGTTTGAGTCATCTGGTATAATAACATTTGGCACACATGTGAGAAAGAGTGATACGTATAACATTTGCCACTTATGTATATTTGTGTTGTGTTTGTCAAATTGTCACTGTTAGACAGAAGACTTTTTTTTTTTTTTTTTTTTTTTTTTTTTTACGCCTATGCCACATCAATAGGCAACAAATTTTCAAAATAATAATAATAAATAATTACGGAACTCTTCCTAAAAAAATGGCCTCGCCACTTTTAGGACAGGAGGAAGAAGGGAAAGAGAGAGAGGACGAGAGACACAAAAAGCCAAAAAGGAGAGAGAATAGAATATTGCGTATAAGAGTGGACATAAAAGAGGGGTAGGGAGGGAGAGAGAGAGAAGAAGAAGAAGAAGAAGAAGAAGAAGAAGAAGAAGAAGAAGAAGAAGAAGAAGAAGAAGAAGAAGAAGAAGACGAAGAAGCACTTCAAAATTGTAGATAAGAAGCTGAAGCAAAAGAAGAAGAAGAGATCGGAAGAGCGTCGTGTAGGGA
>NW_007378595.1:68903-73856 GCF_000475195.1 Diaphorina citri | reverse complement strand
GAAGGGGGGGGGGGGGGGGGGGGATAAAAAGATTCCCCCCTTTTCAATTTCAAGCTTAGGAAAGATTTCGGTGAAGTAGGTACCCTGAAGCTTTATGTTCTGATCTTTTTACACCGACCAAAAATATAATAGGTACCCAGACATAGGTAAACTTAACTTTCTGTGTTTACCCATCTAGTTTTCTTCCTCTTTTCTTTATACCCACCTTCGTACTGATTTTTACTTGCCATAACAGTGTTTGTTACTTTCTACGATTTCTTCTTTATTTCATTTCGTTATTCACATCAGTTCTGATGGATATTAGGTACAATATTACCTCTTATTTATTTGATTCGTCCTTGATTTGTTTGAATTTCCATCTTTGGAAGAATTCAGAGTTCAATCGACGCGACGTTCATATGAGGGAAATATACGAGTAGGCAACCAGCCGTAAATCTTACAAGGCGGCCATATTGAGAAGCCAGGAAGATATTGCAAAACTAAAATACAGGCTGCATCAGAGACTAGGAGTTTTTTTAAAGGGTTTTATAGAGAAGGAACTGTAACAACTTAAAATGTACCACACTGTAACAACGGGGATTTTATGGCCCCGAAATCGAAGAGAACAGTAGGTATAGGAGCAAGCCAGCAGTTCCGAGACCGAACCTTACCTACCTGTTTTAAAGTTCGTTTTGGGCGGAAATCGAACCCGCGACCTAGCATTTACAAGGCAGACAATCTTCTCTTTCCAAGGCCAGGAGTATTATTTGAGTAAATGGGAATTTGGGTTAATTGATGCACAAGGAGGAAGGATTGGTAAACATTTCACCACTTCTAAGCTATACAGGGTGTCCCGCGAACGACTGTACAACGCTTAAGGGTTGATGCAGGACCTAAAGGGCTACCAGAAAAAGCTATCTGGACAGATCCGATTTTCAACAGGGGCGGAGTTATGAAGGATTTTCTGTTTTTCAACATTTTTCATACCTTGTTCCATTAAAACGCCTTTATCTCTTGAACCAATAAAAATAATAAATTCTGTCCAGATAGCTTTTTCTGGTAGCCCTTTAGGTTCTACATCAACCCTCAAGCGTTGTACAGTCGTTCGCGGGACACCCTGTATACGGACAGAAGAAAAAGTATTTATACTTACATAATATAAATAATATTTCGCACTAATAACAAATTATTTACTTACCTACATGAATATGAGCACACAACGAGTATTCAGTTAAATTTTATGCGATGTTTCTACTGTCTATAAGAAGTAGTCCGCTCATGACAAAATATGTAAAAAAAAAAAGTTATTTACTATTTATGGAAATGTTTTCAAATGTCAATACAACTATCAGGTACAATTGCCCATTTTTGTCATTATTATTATTTATCTAGGTATTTATTTTTACCACCGACAAAAATTACGACAGAAAATTGTGAGCTCGCGGATTTTTCGTGAAAGAATTTTCTCTCCTCCGTTTCTAAAACGAAAACAAACGTGCAGTCCGGCGCGATGTCAAAAGGGTACTGAATGCCTGAATGATGAAAATTCGTTTCGGAAATATCGGAATGACGATCGTGTTTATTTCCCAAGCATTTTCTTCATTTTCGATTTTTCTACCTCCCGACCGATTAGCCGTGGGTTTGATTCCCGCCCGGGGCGGATTTCATCCTGCAAGGATAATAAGGTTTATTCGCGGAATTTGAATTTCTTCTATCCTGTCTCTCCTTCTCTCTTCGCTTTCGGGACGATAAGACCTTAGCACTCACAGTTCCCTGTATCAAACCTCTTAAAAAAATCTTAATTTCGATTTTCCTCCCTAAAATAATAATAATAAAATCAGTAAATTACCTATACCTACCAAACTAGTTTTTCTTTTGATTATTATGATGAGAGGTGTTTTTTTTTTTTAATAGGTTTGACAGGAAGCAACGTTCATATCAAAACTGTAGCTCAAGCAACGTTCATATCAAAACTGTAGCTCAAGCAACGTTCATATCAAAACTGTAGCTCAGGCAACATTCATATCAAAACTATAGCTCAGGCAACATTCATATCAAAACTGTAGCTCAAGCAACGTTCATATCAAAACTGTAGCTCAAGTAACGTTCATATCAAAACTGTAGCTCAAGCAACGTTCATATCAAAACTGTAGCTCAAGTAACATTCATATCAAAACTGTAGCTCAAGCAACGCTCATATCAAAACTGTAGATCAAGCAACGTTCATATCAAAACTATAGCTCAAGTAACGTTCATATCAAAACTGTAGCTCAAGCAACGTTCATATCAAAACTGTAGCTCAAGCAACGTCCATATCAAAACTGTAGCTATAGCTAGGGCAAAATTTTATTAATCTCAAAAATGTTAGATATTCTTCCCCCCTTCTCTTCCACCGTTTTTCTTGACAGGGTTTCGAAATTTTCCACCTGTTTCTTTCTATCGCCGCGCCGAATTTTCCTCCAAAAACAACACGAACAACAAAACAAACAACAACAGCACACCAACAACAGCACACCAACAACAAAACAACAACAACAACAACAACAACAACGACACCAACAACAACGTTGGACAAAAAATTTTCTATCACCTGATCGCCTTATTTCCTCCTCCTCTTCCTCCATTAACAACACCAACACCAACACCAACACCAAATTCACATCACGCACAAAATCTTTGAAGTTTTGTGCAACATTGCCTGTCATTAGCAATGCACAGGGCTTATTGAATTGATCCATTGAAAGTTGAATATTGAATTGAGACACAGAGACACAAAATATCATATCATTTTCACGAAAGAAAATCCTATTTTAGTGCCAAAACACGTTTTGAGGTCCCTAGAGCCTAAATCCAAAGTTTCAGCCATTGGTCCGTGTGTCTGTCCATCTGTCTGTCTGTAAACAAAATATCTCGAGAACGGTAAGAGCTAGAGACTTGAAATTTGGTATGTACCTAGCTGTCAAATGAGACAAGGATGCGACACGGAACTTTTGGTTAAGATCGGTGCAACGCCTGGCGGTATTTAGCCGCTTTTTGGTGTAATTCAACAATATCTCGGGAACGGTATGAGATAGAGACTTGAAATTTGGAACTGGGACAAGGATGTAACACTCAAGGTCTGGTTGAGATAGGTGCTGCGGTTGGCGGTATTTTGGTTGTTTTTGGCGGTTTTCGACCGTTTTTCGGCGATTTTCAGCTATACCGACTAAACGCATGTTTAGTGTGGAAGACACGGATTTCAAGATTTCAGACTGAACATTTATTGTGACAAATCATCTGGCCAAAACTACTACCAAACAACAAACACTGCTCATTTCCCCTCCCTTCCTCCCCTCTCCCTTCCTCCCCTCTCAGGGTTGGTCACAGCCCCGGGCAAAAGGGGACGGATGGACCCCCTTGTTAACGGCCTTTCCTTTTTCCCTTCATTTTAAGATCACTTCAGTTATTTACTGATTGGGTGGAACATTCAAATCAAAGCGAAAAGAGAAACGAAGAGAGGGAGGGAAGAGGGGAAAATTGAGATAGAGAAAGGGAAAAAGGGAGGGGAGAGAGAGAGAGAGAGAAAAGGGGTTAACGGCCTTTCCTTTTTCCCTTCATTTTAAGATCACTTCAGTTATTTACTGATTGGGTGGAACATTCAAATCAAAGCGAAAAGAGGGAATGGAGGACAAAGAGAAACGAAGAGAGGGAGGGAAGAGGGGAAGATTGAGATAGAGAAAGGGAAAAATGGAGGAGAGAGAGAGAGAGAGAGAGAGAGAGAGAGAGAGGAGGGAAAATTGAGATAGAGAAAGGGAAAAAGGGAGGGGAGAGAGAGAGAGAGAGAAAAGGGCAATATGGTTGTCAAAATATTCAGTTTTGTCATGTACACATAGGAACACCAAATATTATTTATTGAAACTTGCTTGATTAATGGGCAAAATTTGCTTCCCCAATGAAGTTTACTTCTTGGAGGCATTTCGAACTAATTGGCAAAGCGACCGGGAAGCCTGGAACAACGTATTGCTTACTCTAAAAAAATCAAAATTAGGTACAAAATTATGTTTACAAAAAGATGTAGGTACCTATATCTACCTACACATTGTATGAGTCTGAATAGGTACTTTCTCTCTCTCTCTCTCTCTCTCTCTCTCTCTCTCTCTCTCTCTCTTTCCTCTTCTTTCTCCCTCTCTCTATATCTGTTTCCTTCTCTCTCTTTACTCACTCATTTACACACTTACGTCTTTATTTGATATTTTATGATGTCACACATGAAGATGTAAGAGAGAGAGAGAGCGCGAGAGAGAGAGCGAGGAGAGAGAGAGAGAGAGAGAGAGAGAGAGAGAGAGAGAGAGAGAGAGAGAGAGAAAGAAAGAGAGAGAGAGAGAGAGAGAGAGGGAGAGGGAGGGATGGGGAAGGGGGGAGAGAGAGGGAAGAAAATTTTGCTGTTCCAGTCGTTAAGAATGATAAATGATCAGTTTTTTTTTACTACTCCCTCTTCAAACACAGAGAGAAAGAGAGAGAGAAAGAGAAAGAGCGAGAGAGAGAGAAATTTTTTCATGTATGTACCTACCTAGGACGTAGAGACATTATTTTATTTCCTTCCTAGGTTAGGCAAACTGTACCCATTTCGGATATGGCTACAATTTCATCATACATACCTACCTCATTTACCTATTTTATCATACATCAATTTTATCATACATACCTCACTATACTGGGGTTCCAATTCAAACCCCTCTGATGGAAAGATTTTTCTACGAGATGTTTTAACTCGTGTTTTGTTGGTCTTCTCCCATTTTGTTACTACTTATATCTTTATGTAGGTTTGTTTGTTTGTTTGTTTTTTTTTTTTTTTTTTTTTTTTTTTTGAAGGTAGGGTACCTACCTAAATGTCAAAATCTAGTACGAAAAATAAATAAAAAAATAATCAAAAGCACTAATACCGGTTCCTAAATCCTAATTTATTATGTTCTTTTCGTTACCAATCTCCCTTCT
>NW_007378595.1:24051-67791 GCF_000475195.1 Diaphorina citri | reverse complement strand
GAAATTGATGTGATGTTTGAGTCATCTGGTATAATAACATTTGGCACACATGTGAGAAAGAGTGATACGTATAACATTTGGCACTTATGTGGATTTGTGTTGTGTTTGTCAAATTGTCACTGTTAGACAGAAGAAAAAGAAGAAGAAGAAGAAGTAGAAGAAGACGAAGACGAAGCACTTCAAAATTGCTCTTTTCCACTCGAGTCTTCGGGATTGAGAGGTGAAGATTTTCGTGCGGGTAATACTTTCAGCCTTACGGAGTTAAAGATTGGACGGACGGGACGGATGGGGAGGTATGTTTTCCTTACGTTGTAATAACAAATGCCAGGACTCTAGGATATGGGGACACTTTAAGTCCTCATGTCCTATTTCGGGATTCCTTGGTCCACGCCCTATGAAATCCACCCCAAAAAAAGTCCTACATCCTGGCCTATGCCTCCGCCTACATCCTGGCCTATGTCTTCGCCTATATCCTGGCCTATGCCTCCGCCTATATCCTGGCCTATGCCTCCGCCTGCATCCTGGCATATGTATGTCTCCGTCTATAGATAGTTCTATGCTTCTGTTGTCACCGTTTACTCTATCGAATGTTCCGAAATGCCAGGACTCTAGGATATGGGGACACTTTAAGTCCTCATGTCCTATTTCGGGATTCCTTGGTCCACGCCCTATGAAATCCACCCAAAAAAAGTCCTACATCCTGGCCTATGCCTCCGCCTCTAGATAGTTCTATGTTACCGTTTCCTCTATCGAATGTTTCCGGGTTTGTGACAGATCATAATTAGGTAAATATTATTATTACTTACCTACATTGAAAAAAAACACCAGCTTTTCACCTCATTTTTCCCGTCTAAAGCTTCTTCATTCCCGCTTAACACCATTTTGATTGGCTTGGGAGTAAATTTTAATCAAGAGTAAACATAAACATAACCGCACAAATTGAAAGTGTTGCTCTCCAGACAGGTCGGGGGGGCCCGGGGGGGGGATAAAAAGATTCCCCCCTTTTCAATTTCAAGCTTAGGAAAGCTTTTGGAGAAGAAGGTACCCTGAAGCTTTACATTCTGATCTTTTTACACCGACCAAAAATATAATAGGTACCCAGACATAGGTAAACATAATCTTTCTGTGTTTACTCATCTTCGTTTTCTTCTTCTTTTCTTTACCCACCTTCGTACTGATTTTTACTTGCCATAACAGTGTCTGCTACTTTCTACGATTTCTTCTTTATTTCATTTCGTTATTCACATCAGTTCTGATGGATATAGGTACAATATTACCCATTATTTATTTGATTCGTCCTTGATTTGTTTGAATTTCCATCTTTAGAACAATTCAGAGTTCAATCGACGCGACGTTCATATGAAAACTGTAGCTCAAGCAACGTTCATATCAAAACTGTAGCTCAAGCGACGTTCATATCAAAACTGTAGCTCAAGCAAGGTTCATATCAAAACTGTAGCTCAAGCGACGTTCATATCAAAACTGTAGCTCAAGCAACGTTCATATCAAAACTGTAGCTCAAGCAACGTTCATATCAAAACTGTAGCTCAAGCAACGTTCATATCAAAACTGTAGCTCAAGCAACATTCATATCAAAACTGTAGCTCAAGCAACGTTCATATCAAAACTGTAGCTCAAGCAACGTTCATATCAAAACTGTAGCTCAAGCAACATTCATATCAAAACTGTAGCTATAGCTAGGGCAAAATTTTATTAATCTCAAAAATGTTAGATATTCTTCGTCCCTTCTCTTTCACCAATTTTCTTGACAGGGTTTCGAAATTTTTGACAGTTTTATTTGATATTTCCCTTTCCCTCTTTTTACTTTCCTTATCCTTTAGGAAGGAAAGTAATGTAATCGGGTCAGCGTTTTTAGTGCCAAAACACGTTTTGAGGTCCCTAGAGCCTAAATCCAAAGTTTCAGCCATTGGTCCGTGTGTCTGTCCATCTGTCTGTCTCTAAACAAAATATCTCGAGAACGGTAAGAGCCAGGGACTTGAAATTTGGTATGTAGCTGTCAAATGAAACAAGGATGCGACACGAAACTTTTGATTAAGATCGGTGCAACGCTTGGCGGTATTTTGCAGCTTTTTGGCGGTTTTCGGTGTAATTCAACAATATCTCGGGAACGGTATGAGCTAGAGACTTGAAATTTGGTACTGGGACAATGATGTATTAATCAAGGTTTGGTTGTGATAGGTGCTGCGGTTGGCGGTATTTTGGCCGTTTTTGGAGGTTTTCGACCGTTTTTTTGCGATTTTCAGCTATACCGACTAAACGGTGAGAGATATTGTAAAAGTTAGGGTAGAAGAACACCCAAATAAACATCATTCAATAGGATAAGGAAGGTCGTGTGATGTTCACAGATTTTTTTTTCTTTTTTTTTCCTTTTTGTTTTCTTTACCTACTGTTCCAAATTCACAAAATTAGAAGTCAAAATGTTTTTCTTTCCCTTTCCCCTCTCACATTTTTGAACTTCAAATCTTAGATATTGTTCTAACTTTCTCCTTCCCCCTCCTCCTTCTTTTCTTAATGTTTATTTAATACAACACAACTTTTACATCATTTTATAAACTCTGAAGGCTGAGGCCCAGTTTTAATACAACTGAACTTGTGTCGAGTTTAGTGTTTCTCCTCCTTCATCTATTTCTCCTCCTCCTTCTCCTTTCTTTTCAATTTTTTAGGTCGACCTCCTTCATCTATTTCTCCTCCTCCTTCTCCTTTCTTTTCAATTTTTTAGGTCGAATTTAAAGTTCTCCTAACACTATAATAAATATTAATAATAAAAAGTTCTCCTAGTTTATTCCTTCTCCTCTTCCTCTTTCTTCTTCCTCCTAATCTTCTTCTTCCTCCTTCTCCTACTCTACTTTCTTTTCAATCTTTTAGGTTATAAAAGATCGCAAAGACCTCTACGAGTACAAGGTAAACAAAAAGGGGGGATGATGTACAAGGGAATGTATGAAATGGGTGTGTACCTACGTATGAGTGAGAATGAAATCTTCAACAACTTGAAGATATTTGAGGATGATGTAATGTACAAGGGAATGTATGAAATGGGTGTGTACCTACGTATGAGTGAGAATGAAATCTTCAACAACTTGAAGATATTTACGAAGTAAGAGAGAGAAAGAGAGAGAGATATTGTAAAAGTTAGGGTAGAAGAACACCCAAATAAACATCATTCAATAGGATAAGGAAAGTCGTGTGATGTTCACAGATTTTTTTTTCCTTTTTGTTTTCTTTACCTACTGTTCCAAATTCACAAAATTAGAAGTCAAAATGTTTTTCTTTCCCTTTCACCTCTCACATTTTTGAACTTCAAATCTTAGATATTGTTCTAATCTCCTTCCCCTCCTCCTTCTTTTCTTAATGTTTATTTAATACAACACAACTTTTACATCATTTTATAAACTCTGAAGGCTGAGGCCCAATTTTAATACAACTGAATTTGTGTCGAGTTTAGTGTTTCTCCTCCTTCATCTTTTTCTCCTCCTCCTCCTCCTCCTCCTTTCCTCCTTTCTTTTCAATTTTTTAGGTAGAATTTAAAGTTCTCTATTTTTGTTCCTTCTCCTTTTTAGGAGATACACACCCCAAGCAGCTCACGCGCCCGATCACGTTTCCGATCGCCTTCACGACAACACTCCCAATCATATTCCAAGAATGAGATTGACTATGAAGAACATCATGCTCAGCTCCTGGACTTAAAGATCCCTCAGCTCACAGAATAATATGAAAGAAACTGGCACCCTATAAGATATGAATGGGTGCGGGGGTTCATAAAGATGGAAAAAACATTCAGCATCACCACAATAAACCACCTGGAGTCTCTAAATAATAAAATTAAGCAAGTTGTTGCAAGAAATAGCAACTAAAGATCCCTCAGCTCACAGAATACTATGAAAGAAACTGGCACCCTATAACATATGAATGGGTGCGGGGGTTCATAAAGATGGTCACAGAATACTATGAAAGAAACTGGCACCCTATAACATATGAATGGGTGCGGGGGTTCATAAAGATGGAAAAAACATTCAGCATCACAACAAACCACCTGGAGTCTCTAAATAATAAAATTAAGCAAGTTGTTGCAAGAAATAGCAACCGAATACTATGAAAGAAACTGGCACCCTATAACATATGAATGGGTGCGGGGGTTCATAAAGATGGAAAAAACATTCAGCATCACCACAAACCACCTGGAGTCTCTAAATAATAAAATTAAGCAAGTTGTTGCAAGAAATAGCAACCTGATATCCTTTTTAAGGATTTACTAACAGCTTTGGACTCCATTCATGGTGAGCAAAAATCCAGGGCTATTAATATGGTGTTAAAGCGGTCTACAGAACATAAAAAAGGATCCATTGAAGAATATTATGGTAAGACTTGCTGCTCAACTTCTTTCGCATCCCACTTCAGTAGAAACTCCCCCGATAGAAGACGAAATGATATCGCACCCTTAGAATAAGAGGGTAATATATCCAAAAAATCGAAAAAATTGATTTTTGGCAACACTGGAAAGAGAATTCCGAGCTCTATCAATAAGTAGAAGAATTATAGTTCTACCCCTCTCCTGATATCCTTTCTTAAGGATTTACTAACAGCTTTGGACTCCATTCATGGTGAGCAAAAATCCAGGGCTATTAATATGGTGTTAAAGCCGTCTACAGAACATAAAAAAGGATCCATTGAAGAATATTATAAGTCCTGCTTAACACCATTTGCCTGGAACCTTGTTTGTGGTGAGATAGAAGCTGCCAAAAATATGGAATTCTGTTTTGAAGCCACTGCATCACCTGAAACTTGTGGCTGCAATAAGACGGTCAATATTGTTTGTGGTGAGATAGAAGCTGCCAAAAATATGGAATTCTGTTTTGAAGCCACTGCATCACCTGAAACTTGTGGCTGCAATAAGACTCCGTCAGGAGATACACACCCCAAGCAGCTCACGCGCCCGATCACGTTTCCGATCGCCTTCACGACAACACTCCCAATCATGGCAACAACCGTGTTGGTATCACAACAAATTTGGCTTCAGTGCCAAACACCGCCATACTTCAAATTAGCCTGTGATAATCTTTACAGATAAAGATTTTTCTGAAAGAGAGGCTATACGCCAGAGATTCCCAGGGACAAACCTCTTGCTGTGTTTTTTCCACACATTAAAAACTTTCAGGAGCAAATGGGCCTTTCAAATGACGATACTACCCACATATCTGTTGTAATATCCCTGGTTAATGGGTAGGTATAGCAGGAGAAAAAAACTTGATAGGTTTTTTTTTTTTTTTAAACAATACTTTTCTCACTAGATAGATGAAGGGAACATCAGTTAGAGGTTGGAAAATACTGTGTGACCTTCTGTGACACATACAAGAGAATCTAAATGAGTGCATGTTTTTGCACATTTTGGCAGTTTTCTGGCATATTTTTGCATATTTAGTCATTTTTTGGTGCATTTTGCATACATATTTGGTTTTTCTTAAGGACAGTACTTTTGCATGTTTTTCCATATAATGCATGTTACCCCGTGTTCAAAAAAAAAAATAATATAAAATAAAATAAAAATATAAAAAAAAAAGTTAACATCTTCAAAATCTTTGAAATTAAAGTGATTTCCTTTTTTAATCCAAATATGTAGGTACTACCCACATATCTATTGTAATATCCCTGGTTAATGGGTAGGTATAGCAAATGAGAAAAAAACTTGATAGGTATTTTTTTCCAACAATACTTTCCTCATTAGATACCTAGATCATCAGTTAGAGGTTGGAAAATACTGTGTGACCCTCTGTGACACATATAAGAGAATCTAAATGAGTGCATGTTTTTGCATATTTAGGCAGTTTTCTGGCATATTTAGCCATTTTTTACTTTCCTTATCCTATAGTAATCGGGTCAAATTTTCGATGGTCAGATTTTAGTGCCAAAACACGTTTTGAGGTCCCTAGAGCCTAGGGGACCTTGAATTGTAAACAATACATCAAAAACAAACCAACAAAGTGGGGTATAAAGATATTTGCTATCTGTGGTGCAAGTGGTCTATTATATGACTTTGTTCTTTATCAAGGGAAAACAACAGAATACGAAAAGATCCCTCAGCTCACAGAATACTATGAAAGAAACTGGCACCCTATAACATATGAATGGGTGCGGGGGTTCATAAAGATGGATTGGGGCAGCGACAGTAATGCAACTTAGTGAGAGAATAAATGAACCCCACTGTTCTCTATTCTTTGACAATTACTTTTCCTCATATCATTTGTTCCAATAGGTACTTGCAAAAGAAAGAAATCAAGGCTGTGGGAACCGTTCAAGTGAATCGTTTTAGCAATCCTCCATTCAGTTCAGATAGATATTTGCTATCTGTGGTGCAAGTGGTCTATTATATGACTTTGTTCTTTACCAAGGGAAAACAACAGAATACGAGCCTCACTACCACTACCAGCCTTTTGGTCTTGGGGCAGCGACAGTAATGCAACTTAGTGAGAGAATAAATGAACCCCACTGTTCTCTATTCTTTGACAATTACTTTTCCTCGTATCATTTGTTCCAATACTTGCAAAAGAAAGAAATCAAGGCCTCGGTCTTGGGGCAGCGACAGTAATGCAACTTAGTGAGAGAATAAATGAACCCCACTGTTCTCTATTCTTTGACAATTACTTTTCCTCATATCATTTGTTCCAATAGGTACTTGCAAAAGAAAGAAATCAAGGCTGTGGGAACCGTTCAAGTGAATCGTTTTAGCAATCCTCAATTCAGTTCAGATAAGGTGTTCAAAAAAGAGCCAAGAGGTTCAACAGAAGAAGTTATCAGTGCAGATGGAATCACATCCGAATCCACCAAGTTTGGGTACATCATCTCAGCCCTCCCGTCTCGCTTCGCAACGGAAGTCAAGGACGTCCTCCTGTCCCCGCCGACCTCAAATCCCTACACCAAGCTCAGGAACGAGCTTATCCGGCGCCTGTGTGCTGCACAGGAGAAGACCCGGCAGCTCCTCGAACGTAAGAAAATTAGCGATCGCAAACCTTCTCAGTTCCTGCGCCACCTTCAGAGCCTAGCCGACCCATCCATCTCCGAGCCACTTCTAAAGACTCTATGGATGAGCCGACTACCCAAGTGTGTACAGGTCGCTCTCGCGATCATCAAGGACCAGAGCCTCGCAGATCTCGCCTCCCCCGCGGACAATATCATTGACGCGACACGTCCACTCCTCTCCACTGTGGCCGAGACTTCTTCCAAATCGGGAAAAGTGCCGTGAGTCTCAAACTCTCCCAGTTGGCCCTCTCCTTCAGCCAGGAGATCGCCAGTCTCCGTCAGGAGATACACACCCCAAGCAGCTCACGCGCCCGATCACGTTTCCGATCGCCTTCACGACAATACTCCCAATCATGGCAACAACCGTGCTGGTATCACAACAAATTTGGCTTCAGTGTCAAACACTGCCATACTTCAAATTAGCCTGTGATACCAGCACAGACAAAACTTCAAGTCAGCCCGGTAATCCGACTACCTACTTTGTAATGGTCCTAATGCGTTTGTTTCTCTTTTGTTTCAGATTATGATTACTTTCAGAATTTTTAATATGCACACATATCGGCTTCTCTTTCTTTCTTTCCTATTCTAGTATTCTTTCTTTTCGATTCTTTTCGGTTCAATTGGCAGTATTCATTTATTACAATTTTTATGTCTGGGGATGGAATAACACCTAAAAATTTAACAAAAGGACAGCGATACTATATCAGTCTCTGTAACATGTCAGTTGATGATTTCTGTTCCACACCCACTAGTGCACTTGTGAAGCTAATTATCGAAAAAGTCAAAAAAGGCGGAAGAAAAAAGAAATTATGTAATGCTGTAAACATTATAAAGAAGTCAGCCCGATCACATTAAATACTCCGCCTTTTATTCCATGATACATACATTAACCTCTGTACAAATGAGCGTTGAAAATTATTTCCTGAAACTGTCTATAATAATGTAGCGAGATTTCCGCTTTCTCGCTCTTCCTCATATGACATGTAAATATTTTCCTAGAAATAAATCTCAATACGTAGCCTTAGCTCTTAATGACTATTTAGTATCTATTTAACGACCAAGAAATCTTAATGTACAACCTTTGGGAGATATCCATTGTTTCTAGTTGACCATTGTATGACCTTATCTTTATGTGTAACCTTTTTACCTGTAACCTACTAACCTTTATCATTCATTCATATTTCTCCCTATTTGATATTTCCCCACCTTGTTAGTTTACAACCTTTGGGAGATATCCATTGTTTCTAGTTGACCATTGTATGACCTTATCTTTATGTGTAACCCTTTTACCTGTAACCTACTAACCTTTATCATTCATTCATATCTCTCCCTATTTGATATTTCCCCACCTTGTTAGTTTTAAGTTTTAAACAACCTTTGGGAGATATCCATTGTTTCTAGTTGACCATTGTATGACCTTATCTTTATGTGTAACCCTTTTACCTGTAACCTACTAACATTTATCATTCATTCATATTTCTCCCTATTTGATATTTCCCCACCTTGTTAGTTCTAAGTTTTATAAAATCTTACATGTAACTTCTCATATTACTTTTCCATTCTAATATTGCAATATCGTCACCCTAATTCGCAAAGGACGTAACTCCAAAAATGGTCATTTTGAGTTATTGGTATCAAAATTTTCTGCAGATCAAGGCGCATCTAGTGGTAGGAAAGCTGCCCCAAGACCGAAAGGCTGGTAGTGAGGCTCGTATTCTGTTGTTTTCCCTTGGTAAAGAACAAAGTCATATAATAGACCACTTGCACCACAGATAGCAAATATCTTTATACCCCACTTTGTTGGTTTGTTTTTGATGTATTGTTTACATTTCAAGGTCCCCTAGGCTCTAGGGACCTCAAAACGTGTTTTGGCACTAAAATCTGACCATCGAAAATTTGACCCGATTACTATAGGATAAGGAAAGTAAAAAATGGCCCAAATATGTATGCAAAATGCACCAAAAAATGACTAAATATGCAAAAATATGCCAGAAAACTGCCAAAATGTGCAAAAACATGCACTCATTTAGATTCTCTTGTATGTGTCACAGAAGGTCACACAGTATTTTCCAACCTCTAACTGATGTTCCCTTCATCTATCTAGTGAGAAAAGTATTGTTTAAAAAAAAAAAAAAACCTATCAAGTTTTTTTCTCCTGCTATACCTACCCATTAACCAGGGATATTACAACAGATATGTGGGTAGTACCTACATATTTTTTGGATTAAAAGGAAATCAGTTTAATTTCAAAGATTTTGAAGATGTTAAGTTTTTTTTTTTTTTAACACGGGGTAACATGCATTATATGGAAAAACATACAAAAGTATGCATTTTAAGAAAAACCCTCGAAATATGCTTTTGCATATGGAAATATGCAAATATGCAAAATCCGCCCCCTATAGTTATAGTTATAACCCTTAGAGCTCCATTATGTAATCAAATTCTCAAAATTTACTAATATTTAACTATGTATTGTATATTTTTTGTAATTAGAGATTGAAATAGGTAAATACTTACTGTTATTATTTTTATTTAAGAAAATGTAAAATCGTGTTATTGGATGATAAATAAAAACCCCATGTAAAATGTTCTCTCTCATGTCTCCTTGTTATTTATTAATTTACTATGTAGGTACATAATTTCATCTTGAGATTTCCTTATAGTGAAGCGTCAACTATTTGGGATCATTTGGGCAGATGCGTACCTACAGCTGACTTTTCCCGAGCTCCTCTCAGGTTGGGTGAAAATATGAAGCCGTAGGTAGCTTGTAGTCGAATGGAGGGTAAAACCTCAATATTCGTGACGGTTGGCAATGACAAACTTGCTGTTTTCAATGGCCTCTGAAAATGAAAAATTACCGTATTGAATTTACTCCGAATGTCACGAATAAAATGATAAGTAATAGAAATCGACAGAGGACCAGTTTGCTCTATGAAGAAATGAACATAGGGTAGGAAACGCTTCCTTACCGAGTTCCAGGGCCGTAAATTTGGGGCCAAATTCAGGGAAAATTTTACCAAAAAAAAGTGTGAAAATTCTCACCAATAATAATTGAACACAGAAGTAACTTTTGAAAACTTCTTTTTTGTTCACTTTCCCCCCAACAGAAATGTGTCAGACAAAGATCAGTGAATAACCTTTTTTAGTTATTTTGGCACTTTTTTCTGGTGACGGGATACTGTTTTCTTCGTCATCAAAGAATGATTCCACAATTCTTTTAAATTTCTCACATACACTGTTTCAACTTTCTTTTGAGGTTAATCACACCACCTTTCTTGATTGCTTTTGTAATTTATTTCGATAATATTTAGAAATAAGTTCCTTGGTGTCATTTCCGATACTGTATCTCTTCGTCAAGTCTCCAGTCAATATTTTAGCAACAACATTTCGGTCTGCTTCAGTTGCAGATGCATTGTTTTTCTTAACCTGTTTCTTTATCACTTCCAGAACCAACAACTTTCGTCTTACTAAACCAAAATGGGGGGAAAAACCCCCAATCTGGCAGCCCTGGTAGGATGATAGAATGGAATCAACTTCTTCCATTTGTCCTTCATCAAACTTTCTTTCATCACTAGTTGATCTGGTTTCTATCTCTTTTTGAACTTCTTCCATCTGTCCTTCATCAAACTTTCTTTCATCACTAGTTGATCTGGTTTCTATCTCTTTTTGAACTTCTTCCATTTGTCCTTCATCAAACTTTCTTTCATCACTAGTTGATCTGGTTTCTATCTCTTTTTGAACTACTGCCAAATGTCTTTTTTCTTCTTCAGTCTTTTCTTTATTTTTTCCATAATTATTTGGTTTACTTTGCTTTTGTCTGACTTGGGCTTTTTTCTTAGACCTTGCTGTAGTTTGTCTTTTTCTTGAGTAAATTTAGAATGATCTCGCCTCTAGTTGACATTTTTACAGTCTGCAACATAAGTAGTACAATCAATTAATTTAGTGTAAGTGTGAAAAGAAATGTAATAACACTAAAATAGTTGAAAAACAGTGCTTGCTTTTTACTGTACCAATGTTGGCGGTAGTGATTCCCATAATTTGGTTCAACATCAGAAATACAAATCCCCACCCCCAAAAGATCAAGTTTATTGCGCTCACCTTCTCCGTCTGCGAACAGTTGTTCTGGTATCAATTCTCTGACAGTGGAGGTGGTGGTGGCTGTTGTTGTTGCTGCGCTCACCTTCTCCGTCTGCGAACAGTTGTTCTGGTATCAATTCTCTGACAGTGGAGGTGGTGGTGGCTGTTGTTGTCTCCCAATCATGGCAACAACCGTGCTGGTATCACAACAAATTTGGCTTCAGTGCCAAACACTGCCATACTTCAAATTAGCCTGTGATACCAGCACAGACAAAACTTCAAGTCAGCCTTTTCCTATTCTAGTATTCTTTCTTTTCGATTCTTTTCGGTTCAATTGGCAGTATTCATTTATTACAATTTTTATGTCTGGGGATGGAACTTCTAAATTTACTCAAGAAAAAGACAGAAACTACAGCAAGGTCTAAGAAAAAAGCCCAAGTCAGACAAAAGCAAAGTAAACCAAATAACTATGGAAAAAATAAAGAAAAGACTGAAGAAGAAAAAAGACATTTGGCAAATTTACGGCCCTGGAACTCGGTAAGGAAGCCTGTTGGGGGGAAAGTGAACAAAAAAGAAGTTTTCAAAAGTTACTTCTGTGTTCAATTATTATTGGTGAGTATTTTCACACTTTTTTTGGTAAAATTTTCCCTGACTTTGGCCCCAAATTTACGGCCCTGGAACTCGGTAAGGAAGTGTTTCCTACCCCATGTTCATTTCTTCATAGAGCAAACTGGTCCTCTTTTGGGCCAAGAAACCTATCGATTTCTTCTACTTATCATTTTATACGTGACATTCGGAGTAAATTCAATACGGTAATTTTTCATTTTCAGAGGCCTTTTTTTATTCGTGACATTCGGAGTAAATTCAATACGGTAATTTTTCATTTTCAGAGGCCATTGAAAACAGCAAGTTTGTCATTGCCAACCTTCACGAATATGTTCAAGAGGCCTTTGAAAACAGCAAGTTTGTCATTGCCAACCGTCACGAATATGTTCGCGTCATAAGGGACTACTTAGGACAAGCACGTAATTTTTATTCGTGACATTCGGAGTAAATTCAATACGGTAATTTTTCATTTTCAGAGGCCATTGAAAACAGCAAGTTTGTCATTGCCAACCGTCACGAATATGTTCACGTCATAAGGGACTACTTAGGACAAGCACGTAGTTTCGTCAATGGAAGGAAGAAAACTGAAATATTCAAGAAAATGCAATTATCTGGACAAAATGTATTCATCCATATGGGACAGAATTCATCTTCTTCACGTAATCGTATCAATGGAAGGAAGAAAACTGAAATATTCAAGAAAATGCAATTATCTGGACAAAATGTATTCCCATATGGGACAGAATTCATCATCTATAATAAATAATTGAGGACAAATTGGTTGAACTGATCAAACCTGTTTGAACATGGCAAAGCTCTCTTTATCCTTGCCCACGAAACCAGCAGCAACATTACAAAAATCCTGAATATATTTCGGCAGAAAAATGCCTCCAGTGAAGCAACTAAAATAATCTTTACAGATAAAGATTTTTCTGAAAGAGAGGCTATACGCCAGAGATTTCCAGGGACAAACCTCTTGCTGTGTTTTTTCCACACATTAAAAACTTTCAGGAGCAAATGGGCCTTTCAAATGACGATAAAAAAAGGCCCTTCATACACTACAAAGTATTGCATATTCCAAGAATGAGATTGACTATGAAGAACATCATGCTCAGCTCCTGGACTTAAAGATCCCTCAGCTCACAGAATACTATGAAAGAAACTGGCACCCTATAACATATGAATGGGTGCGGGGGTTCATAAAGATGGAAAAAACATTCAGCATCACCACAACAAACCACCTGGAGTCTCTAAATAATAAAATTAAGCAAGTTGTTGCAAGAAATAGCAACCTGATATCCTTTTTTAAGGATTTACTAACAGCTTTGGACTCCATTCATGGTGAGCAAAAATCCAGGGCTATTAATATGGTGTTAAAGCGGTCTACAGAACATAAAAAAGGATCCATTGAAGAATATTATGAGTCCTGCTTAACACCATTTGCCTGGAACCTTGTTTGTGGTGAGATAGAAGCTGCCAAAAATATGGCATTCTGTTTTGAAGCCACTGCATCACCTGAAACTTGTGGCTGCTCGTTTTTTATTAACACGAGTTTGCCTTGCAGACATATATTTTTCAAACGAAGTGATGCAGGACTTCCATTGGCAGCAGGTATTTTAATACCATTGAGGTTTTCCAAGGAAAAACACATGTCACTATATTCTTGTAATCTAGACAGAAATGAAGAGCCCCCAACATGTACTATTACTAGCCTTCCAATGCCAAAGAAGACAAAAATAATGAACAAACAAGAAAAATATAAAAAGGCTATGGAATTGTTTGGGGACATAGCCAACATTCTGTCTGATTATGGAACAGAAAAATTTTCCAGCACATTGAAAAAATTGGAAACATTTAAAGACATGTTGATAAAAAACCCAGACAACAACAATATACTGGACCAAGAAACAGGCGTGGAAGAAGAAGGAGTTGCAGAGGTGGAATTGGTCGGTGAATCAGAAGAAGTCTTGGACGTGGAATTGGTTAGTGAAGAAGGAACTATGGAAATGGTTGGTGGAGAAGAAGGAGTTTTGGAGGTGGAAATGGTTGGTGAAGAAGAAGTTTTGGACAAGGAAATGGTTGGTGAAGAAGAACAAGTTGTGGAGGTAGTAATGGTTGGTGAAGAAGTTGTGAAGGTGGACATGATAATGAGATTGACTATGAAGAACATCATGCTCAGCTCCTGAACTTAAAGATCCCCCAGCTCACAGAGTATTATGAAAAAAACTGGCACCCTATAAGATATGAATGGGTGCGGGGGTTCATAAAGATGGAAAAAACATTCAGCATCACCACAACAAACCACCTGGAGTCTCTAAATAATAAAATTAAGCAAGTTGTTGCAAGAAATAGCAACCTGATATCCTTTTTTAAGGATTTACTAACAGCTTTGGACTCCATTCATGGTGAGCAAAAATCCAGGGCTATTAATATGGTGTTAAAGCGGTCTACAGAACATAAAAAAGGATCCATTGAAGAATATTATGAGTCCTGCTTAACACCATTTGCCTGGAACCTTGTTTGTGGTGAGATAGAAGCTGCCAAAAATATGGAATTCTGTTTTGAAGCCACTGCATCACCTGAAACTTGTGGCTACAATAAGACGGTCAATATTTTTATCAAGGGGAGGGGGGGATGTTCCACATTTTCGAAGTCCACCCCACACTGAAAGAGTAAAAACGAAGCCCGAGGGACCAACCCAAAAAGCTTCGAGGGCCACATGTCGCCCGCGCGGGCCGCTAGTTGGAAATCGCTGCTCTATCTAGAGCTACCCACACCAAAGTTGAAGAAGATCAGGACAGATCTAGAGCTGCCCACACCAAAGTTGAAGAAGATCAGGACAGTACACAGGAGACCAGCAATCAACTCTAGAGGAGTAATATTGCAGAGACATCTCTTTGAAAGTGCACATGAGGAGCCATGCTCGAGCATGCTTCTGAAGCCATGCTTCTGTGGCACAATCAACGTAAATCTGTTTCAACACCAACTGTCATTATGAATTTCATATAGTTTCGGGTTTTAATTATTATTATTATCTATTTATTTCCAGGAGTAAAGATCCATATCTCCAACAGTATCCATGTGAAATTCAATTGGATTTCAATCACAACCACATTGGATATTATTCCGTCAATAAAAATGCTGATATTTGACGTATTTTTTCTTTCTTCTTTATATAGTGATCACAACCACATTGGATATTATTCCGTCAATAAAAATGCTGATATTTGACGTATTTTTTCTTTCTTCTTTATATAGTGTTTTTTTTTTCTCCCCCTGTTGTAAAATTAAAGAAACCATAAAACTTTGTTTCGTGTTAATTTAGGCCGGTTGGCGCTTCGAACTCTTAACGTTCGCGCGCCTCCCCAGATCTGTACGAATGGTGGCATCACCGGGAAAAGAAATTTCCTGCAGTTGCGAGGCTCGCAAAAGAATATCAACTATGAAAAGTGGTTAAAGACCAAACTGATCCCGAACCTCCCAGAAAGATCAGTCTTGGTGATCGACAATGCACCTTATCACAATGTGCAGGTCAACCGTGCCCCCACTTTTGCCAGTAAGAAAGCTGAGATGCAGAAGTGGCTTTCTGAAAGGTCAATTTCTTATACAGACTCCATGTTGAAACCGGAGCTGTATGACTTGATCAAGTTAAACAAACCGCGTTTCAAAATGTTCAGAATCGATTCAATCCTCGCAGAAGCTGGGCACTCTGTATTGAGGCTCCCTCCCTATCACCCAGATTTAAACCCAATCGAGCTAATTTGGAGTATGCTCAAAGGAAGAGTTGGCAAGAAAAATACAACCTTCGTGATGAAGGACGTTGAGAAGCTGGTAGAACAGGAAGCTAGTGCCATTAGCAAAGAAGAATGGGGACGTCAGTGTGAACATGAACACGTGAGGAAAGTTGAAGAAGAATACATGAAGATGGAGCCGTTCCTGGATAGAGCATCCGATGAGATCATTATCAGCACTGGAGACGATAGTGACAGCGACAACGAAACTGAAAGCGAGAGCTATTCCACAGATGAAGAAGCTGGTTTCAGCGGCGTTGAGGAGCTTGGAGATTAACCTCAACGACGCTATTAAATAATGTACATATCTTATTTTAAATGTATTTAATAATACCAAGCCTGCGTTAAGTCTTAATGAAATGTCCTGTTTAAATAAAATAATATGTTTATGTCATTGTCAGTAATCTCCGGCTCCGGCGCTTGGACACCCTTATGGTAAAAGCAGGTAAATCCCGATTCAAAGGTGTTACTTTCGAGCCGTTATTATTAGATAGCTAGGGACTTGACCGATTGACTACCTGTTTTTTCCCAATACATACCATACCCTCTATTTTATTTCTAACATACTAATTAAAAACTATCTTTGACATTACATATTTCAATGTTTCACCCCTTATATGATAATAAATAAATAATAAAATGTGTGAAAATAATTTGTTGAGCTCCGCTAAAACTCAAGTTGTGTATGTTCATTTACTTCGTAGAGCAGCCGTAGAATTCAAATCTGGAATTATTACATTAGGTACATAGTGGTTCTAGTTCTAGTTCACAAGCCGCAATTCCCTGCATTTCCCCTATAATTTACCTCCCCTCCATGCGCTTCCATCGGACTTCCCAGTTGACGTGGACTGTACCTCAAACACAAGAAATATTGGTGCCCACAGCTCAAGAATTAGATGGAAATATATTCACAATAGCATCTCTTGAAAGAGATGTGACTCAGCCAACAATACGAGAAATACCAGTGCCCACAACACAAGAATTAGCAGGGGTGGAAGAATTCGTGGGATCTCGAAACACAACCACAGTATACCACCAAATTGGCTTCCTATACAATAAGAAGGGGTGGAAGAATTGGTGGGACCTTGTACCACAAGTACAGTATACCACCACAATGGCTTCCTGTACAATAAGAAGGGGTGGAAGAATTGGTGGGACCTTGAACCACAAGCACGGTATACCACCACAATGGCTTCCTCTACAATAAGAAGGGGTGGTACTTCTATTGTACCAAAAAGCCCAGATGTGAAATCCCGAAGTTCTCGACTCCTGAGACATACGATGAGGAAGGAAACTTACAAAAGAGTGTTTATGCTAGCATGCTCTGTTCTAGATTTTTGCAAGCTATTAATAACACCTGTGTTTACATGGTGCCAATGCTCTGAGGCATGGACCTCCATCTGCAGATTTAGCAAACATCTTCAGAAAATATTTTGCTGATGGCTTTTCTCCCTCAACAGCTCTTGATAGTTATAAATCAAAGCTTGAAAACTAGTAGGAGATGGTTCCATTGTGCCCACAAGAAAATGGTGCTATGACCTATACTACAAAATATTCAAGCAAGGATTTGAAGCAACAGATGGGGAAGAAATGGTGAAAATGCTTAAACAAAAAGTTGATAGATATAACCAATTGCATGGAAAATGTATTATGATTGATAATGAGGATGATCAGCGAACTGTTGTCATGTGTACTCCCTTATTGAAGAGAGTTATCTCACTGAATTCTGCAAAAGAATCACTCTTCATAGACCTCCTGAGACTGTGGCGAATCTCTAGTCAGTTCTCTTGCAAATCTTAGTGGAGTCTCAACAAAAATCACCGAGAGCTCAACTTATTTTCGTTAACTTAGTTAAATTAGTAATCATTTACTTTTTCCAGAAGTATGCAGTCATCAGGTTCTGTGATGACGATGTTATAGAAATTGTATCCACAACATGGTTAGAGGATACTGAACCCAATTCCTCCACAAATTGTGCTGGTTTCCTCAAAAAGGAGGAACCTTGAAAGCTAAAACCTATGCCACAACATGGTTAGAGGATACTGAACCCAATTCCTCCACAAAATTGTGCTGGTTTCCTCAAAAAGGAGGAACCTTGAAGGCTAAAACTCATACCCAAACCTCTGCTGATCAAGGAATGTTATACCTGTGTAAAATCCTGGGGATATATGGGAATTCTTACTCCTTCCTTCTTAAAGTACTTCAAAAATGTACAAACTGATTTCCTTAAATGACGATAAAAAAGGCCCTTCATACACTACAAAGTATTGCATATTCCAAGAATGAGATTGACTATGAAGAACATCATGCTCAGCTGCTGGACTTAAAGATCCCTCAGCTCACAGAATACTATGAAAGAAACTAGCACCCTATGAGATATGAATGGGTGCGGGGGTTCATAAAGATGGAAAAAACATTCAGCATCACCACAACAAACCACCTGGAGTCTCTAAATAATAAAATTAAGCAAGTTGTTGCAAGAAATAGCAACCTGATATCCTCTTTTCCCTGACTTTTCCAGTCTCCATGAAATTCCCTGACTTTTCCCGGTTTTCCCGGTTTTCCAGTCTGGTAGACACCCTGTTTTTTGTTAAAACTATTGATTTTCTGCCTTATTATGTTCTCTTTTGTCATTTTATGCATAGAAATTGTTCTCAAATATTTGTTTTCTCTCTGAAAAATAGTTTTTAAAAGGTGTCGAGAGTGGCAGAGGGAATAACGAAAGGAAGAGCTATCATAACAGAAGAGCTTATTAAGAAGTGGTTTGATGAACTTCTAGCATACTTACAAGAGCAAAATGCCACAGATATTCTGGATGACCCCTGCAGAATAATGGGGATGAAACAAGTTTTAGCATGTGTCCAAAGACAGGCAAAGTACTTGCACCAAAGGGCTGGAAGAATGTTTACGTCATGAATCAAGGCAATGAAAAAGAGACTATCACTGTACTCTTGGTGTTCACTGCCAATGGCGAAACACTTACGCCCATGGTGGTTTTTCGTACACAAGACCACCAAAAGAACCCCGACTGGTTCCTTGGACGATCTGAAACCGGAAGGATGAGGAGTGAAATATTCTATGAATATGTGGTCAACGGTGTCAACACGTTGGAGATGAACACGGAGGTGACCAGTAATATACACGGTAACAGCTCTGGCCAAGCACAAGAAAGTGCTCTGGATATTCTTTTCAAAAAGCCGCGAAATTCTTACACAGATCCTAAGAATCAATATACATCTTTTCTATCAGAACCCGAAGTAGATCACCACAGATCTGTACGAATGGTGGCATCACCGGGAAAAGAAATTTCCTGCAGTTGCGAGGCTCGCAAAAGAATATCAACTATGAAAAGTGGTTAAAGACCAAACTGATCCCGAACCTCCCAGAAAGATCAGTCTTGGTGATCGACAATGCACCTTATCACAATGTGCAGGTCAACCGTGCCCCCACTTTTGCCAGTAAGAAAGCTGAGATGCAGAAGTGGCTTTCTGAAAGGTCAATTTCTTATACAGACTCCATGTTGAAACCGGAGCTGTATGACTTGATCAAGTTAAACAAACCGCGTTTCAAAATGTTCAGAATCGATTCAATCCCCGCAGAAGCTGGGCACTCTGTATTGAGGCTCCCTCCCTATCACCCAGATTTAAACCCAATCGAGATAATTTGGAGTATGCTCAAAGGAAGAGTTGGCAAGAAAAATACAACCTTCGTGATGAAGGATATACAGACTCCATGTTGAAACCGGAGCTGTATGACTTGATCAAGTTAAACAAACCGCGTTTCAAAATGTTCAGAATCGATTCAATCCTCGCAGAAGCTGGGCACTCTGTATTGAGGCTCCCTCCCTATCACCCAGATTTAAACCCAATCGAGCTAATTTGGAGTTGATAGAGCTCGAAATTCTCTTTCCAGTGTTGCCAAAAATCAATTTTTTCGATTTTTTGGATATATTACCCTCTTATATTCTAAGGGTGCGATATCATTTCGTCTTCTATCGGGGGAGTTTCTACTGAAGTGGGATGCGAAAGAAGTTGAGCAGCAAGTCTTACATTTTGTCTTTGAGCCCTTTCACATGTAAGGTGGTTATTGGTTAATTTAAAACACGAGCTGATTTCAGTTTTAGATATTTTGAGCAGTTCCTCAACTGGAGTTTTATTCACTGATTGGTTGTTAATAGTGAATCCAGTATCTAGAAACCAATTTCTTGTAAGTTTGAGAAGGCGAGGAACATCTGGCGAGAAAGATTCATGCTGGGAGGTAGATGGGTAACCACTGGTTGGTGGAAAACTGTATTCTCCTGAAGACGGTACTGAAGAATCCAACTGATAGAGCGGAGAAGAGGTAGAAACAGGAGTTGACGTGTTAGCAGATTGGAGATTATGGTACACCACACTTGTACTATCGTTTAAAGTTTCTGATAGAAGAGAAGAAAATACATCACTTGTGTGCTGCTGCATCCACTTTCGCCATTTATCGTTAAATCTAATCTGTTGTGAGAGAGACAACGAAGACTGGAAAGTCTCACAGGGCTGCAGGGGGTTCAATAATTTCAGGTCGTCAATGGAGATCCCTGAAACAGAAGAATTTTTTTGTATTTCAGAAAAGCCTGAATTTTTTGTTTTTAAATACAAATATAGGTATTGTATACATATGCTACTGTGACTTTTGAAACTTATAAGTTTCTTTTCCAATAAGTTCCTTCCTTGACCATGTTCAAACCTTTTGTAATAGCATTTTCAGTTTCAGAAAAAGTCATCATTACACCCAGAGGAAGAGCACCAATTGTAGATGGGACCAAAATCAGGAATACTCGGGTGTTGTGACGATCCATATTCCCCGAGAACTTTAAACGATAGTACAAGTGTGGTGTACCATAATCTCCAATCTGCTAACACGTCAACTCCTGTTTCTACCTCTTCTCCGCTCTATCAGTTGGATTCTTCAGTACCGTCTTCAGGAGAATACAGTTTTCCACCAACCAGTGGTTACCCATCTACCTCCCAGCATGAATCTTTCTCGCCAGATGTTCCTCGCCTTCTCAAACTTACAAGAAATTGGTTTCTAGATACTGGATTCACTATTAACAACCAATCAGTGAATAAAACTCCAGTTGAGGAACTGCTCAAAATATCTAAAACTGAAATCAGCTCGTGTTTTAAATTAACCAATAACCACCTTACATGTGAAAGGGCTCAAAGACAAAATGTAAGACTTGCTGCTCAACTTCTTTCGCATCCCACTTCAGTAGAAACTCCCCCGATAGAAGACGAAATGATATCGCACCCTTAGAATATAAGAGGGTAATATATCCAAAAAATCGAAAAAATTGATTTTTGGCAACACTGGAAAGAGAATTTCGAGCTCTATCAATAAGTAGAAGAATTATAGTTCTACCCCTCTCCGTTCAAAAGATACAGCGCCAAAATCTTTCTTGAAATAAGGAGTGTGCGTCAGCTTCTGCCAGTAGAATGGATGATACTAGCATAGAAGAATGTGTATCAGCTCCTGCCAGCAGAATGGATGACTCGACAAACATGAAGGAGTGTGCGTCAGCTCCTGCCAGCAGAATGGATAACTCGACAAACATGAAGGAGTGTGCGTCAGCTTCTGCCAGCAGAATGGATGACTCGACCAGCATGAACGTCAGCTCCTGCCAGCAGAGCAGAATGGATGATTCAATCATTGACGAGTGTGCATCAGATGATTCAGACATCTTTGATGAAGTTGATGACGTAGATAAGGACCCTGACTATATCTATGGAGATATTCCTAAGAAAACATTCACACGAAGTTTGCCTTCCTAGAAAATAGAATTTTCTAAAGGGAACGAAAGGAAATCAAACCCGCATTGCGAGTACCTTGATTGTAATGATGAGGTTTTTTCAGGCTGCTCATTATGCGAATGTTTCCTGTGCTATACCCATTTCTTGTTAGGCGAAATGTGTACTCGACAAACATGAAGGAGTGTGCGTCAGCTTCTGCCAGCAGAATGGATGACTCGACCAGCATGAACGTCAGCTCCTGCCAGCAGAGCAGAATGGATGATTCAATCATTGACGAGTGTGCATCAGATGATTCAGACATCTTTGATGAAGTTGATGACGTAGATAAGGACCCTGACTATATCTATGGAGATATTCCTAAGAAAACATTCACACGAAGTTTGCCTTCCTAGAAAATAGAATTTTCTAAAGGGAACGAAAGGAAATCAAACCCGCATTGCGAGTACCTTGATTGTAATGATGAGGTTTTTTCAGGCTGCTCATTATGCGAATGTTTCCTGTGCTATACCCATTTCTTGTTAGACGAAATTAGACGAAATGTGTGAAAATCACAAACCACACATTATTAGAGAGGAGAAAACAAAGAAAATACAATGTAGGGGAGACAGGGGCATGTCGGCGCACCCGGCTTATCTCGACTTAAGACATGCTCAAATCTGTCGAGTTCAAAACTGAAGGTTTAGAAATCAGTTCTTTTATCCTGGAAACTCCAGTAGTTGTAAAGCCGCGCGCTTGGAAGGGAGAGATAAAAATCTATAGTTTGATTACGTAAGTAAATTTTCGCACTTTTAAATTTAATCTCTTAATTAAATTTTTAATTTAAGAAAATGGACCATTTTGCCCACTTGGTCGCAAGAGATGTGGCCCATATTGTAGATAACAGCGAAGAAGCAGATGATTCACCCAAGATTCACCAAACATTTGTAGCAAACAGATCAGTGTTGGATAAAAAGTCCGAGTATAAAAAAGCGATGATATTGTGTGGCGATATTGCCAATATGACTGCAGATTATGGTACCAAAGAGTTTGAGCTAATTATGGAAACTCTTAAGTTAATGAAGGATGCAGTAAGACAAAGGGAAAAAAAAAACTGGTGTGAACACCACACGACTTTCTGTTACATTTACGAAATACGTAGGGTAAGTGCTCCAGTGGTCAGCCCCCACCCAGTGCTCAGCCTTTTGCCGATTTTTCTGTATTCTCTTGATAATAACATCCACATAATCCACAAAACAACTGGGAAACGAAGTTACCAGTGCTCAGCCCCCCTTCCACTTTTTATTTTTATGAATTTTACACTGATTCCTAATACCCCTTCCGCTCAGTCGACAGTTGAATGTGGGAGGAGGTCCACGTGCCTCAGTTTTTAAGGAAAAAATTAAAAAAATCGAATATCAGGTAAGAATAGACCTTTTTTTCGTAGCCGCAATTCCCTGCATTTCCCCTATAATTTACCTCCCCTCCATGCGCTTCCATCGGACTTCCCAGTTGACGTGGACTGTACCTCAAACACAAGAAATATTGGTGCCCACAGCTCAAGAATTAGATGGAAATATATTCACAATAGCATCTCTTGAAAGAGATGTGACTCAGCCAACAATACGAGAAATACCAGTGCCCACAACACAAGAATTAGCAGGGGTGGAACAATTCGTGGGATCTCGAAACACAACCACAGTATACCACCACAATGGCTTCCTATACAATAAGAAGGGGTGGAAGAATTGGTGGGACCTTGCACCACAAGTTACGAGAAATACCAGTGCCCACAACACAAGAATTAGCAGGGGTGGAAGAATTCGTGGGATCTCGAAACACAACCACAGTATACCACCACAATGGCTTCCTCTACAATAAGAAGGGGTGGTACTTCTATTGTACCAAAAAGCCCAGATGTGAAATCCCGAAGTTCTCGACTCCTGAGACTGTGGCGAATCTCTAGTCAGTTCTCTTGCAAATCTTAGTGGAGTCTCAACAAAAATCACCGAGAGCTCAACTTATTTTCGTTAACTTAGTTAAATTAGTAATCATTTACTTTTTCCAGAAGTATGCAGTCATCAGGTTCTGTGATGACGATGTTATAGAAATTGTATCCACAACATGGTTAGAGGATACTGAACCCAATTCCTCCACAAATTGTGCTGGTTTCCTCAAAAAGGAGGAACCTTGAAAGCTAAAACCTATGCCCAAACCTCTGCTGATCAAGGAATGTTATACCTGTGTAAAATCCTGGGGATATATGGTAATTCTTACTCCTTCCTTCTTAAAGTACTTCAAAAATGTACAAACTGATTTCCTTAGTAATCTCTTTTCCATTTCAAAGTCAGTTCTGTTTTATTCCAGTTACTGTTCTTTTTCTATTTCCAATAAAAATATAAACTTTCAAAGATCTCAAGTTCTACTCTTAAGTATTTGTGTTCGCATTCGCCAAACGAGCAAAAGGTCTTCCCTCAAGGGAGAAGCCGCTCAGGTTATCTCGGCCCTTGCAATCTCAGACGAGAATTACAACCTCGCCACTCCTGAGACTGTGGCGAATCTCTAGTCAGTTCTCTTGCAAATCTTAGTGGAGTCTCAACAAAAATCACCGAGAGCTCAACTTATTTTAACTTAGTTGAATTAGTAATCATTTACTTTTTCCAGAAGTATGCAGTCATCAGGTTCTGTGATGACGATGTTATAGAAATTGTATCCACAACATGGTTAGAGGATACTGAACCCAATTCCTCCACAAAATTGTGCTGGTTTCCTCAAAAAGGAGGAACCTTGAAGGCTAAAACCCATACCCAAACCTCTGCTGATCAAGGAATGTTATACCTGTGTAAAATCCTGGGGATATATGGTAATTCTTACTCCTTCCTTCTTAAAGTACTTCAAAAAGTAATCTCTTTTCCATTTCAAAGTCAGTTCTGTTTTATTCCAGTTACTGTTCTTTTTCTATTTCCAATAAAAATATAAACTTTCAAAGATCTCAAGTTCTACTCTTAAGTATTTGTGTTCGCATTCGCCAAACGAGCTAAAGGTATTCCCTCAAGGGAGAAGCCGCTCAGGTTATCTCGGCCCTAGCAATCTCAGACAAGAATTACAACCTCGCCTGGGATTTGCATCCAGCAAAATGCAATCTTCGGTATAACGGAAATCCCGAAGTTCTCGACTCTGAATCAGTAAGTCGGCTCTATAATGACTTACTGAAAAACAGGAAGGCAGTTGAGGCTTTGGATCTTCACCCCAATCAATAGAAAGATTTATTGATTATTAATGTGGTGAAGTCGAAGTTGAAATGAATCGAAGAGAAGGCTCAGGAGGGAAAGGGCTAGAACAGCGATTCTCAACCGGGGGGTATGTGGTACCCCTGGGGGTACGCGAAAGAAAAAAAGAGTAATGGGGGACATAGAAAGCCCTCGGATTGTTGTCCAGTTTACATGTTCTGTCTAAGTAGAACGAGCATTTTCCTCATACAATTATATATAAAAAATAAATATCGAAATAAACTAAATACTGCGGTTAGTCCAGTGGTAACGGGCTAGCAACTTACTATACCTAGTATTTCGGTCACAAACAGTGGCTTAAAAAAGCCCTTGAAATGGAAGTTTAACTTAGAGAAAGGCATTAATGTACTTTTGAGTGGAAAATAAAAACCAGACAAGGTTATCACCTAAAGCGTTAATAGATCTCAGGTACCATAAGCTTTGTGCAAAACAATACTGATCCTAACCCTTAGAGCTCTATTATTGTATGGTCAAATTCTCAAATAAATGAGACCAAGATTCCAAGCCTTGGCTTGAATGGAACTCGCGCCCTCCTGTTTAACAGGCGAACGCTTTAACCTGTACGTCGAGTAACAATTAACAAAAACACTCACTATTTGTTAAATTTCTATTGTAAGGTTCGTTTATTGGTTTGCACCATCTGAGTCATGCTGTAGGTATCTGAATTCTAATTACTCCCAGGTACTTTCGGGATAGGGCTGAAAAGCCTCTTTACTTCAACTAGGTATCGGTCCGTTGTGAATGTTTTCATTGGTTTGCACCATCTGAGTCATGCTGTAGGTATCTGAATTCTAATTATTCCCAGGTACTTTCGGGATAGGGCTGAAAAGCCCCTTTAGGCCTTTACTTCAACTAGGTATCGGTCCGTTGTGAATGTTTTCGCAATAAAAGGTACGAACCTTTAGAAATTTAACCAATAATACAAACTACCACCATCTCAATCACCAAAGAAACTCAAAATACACAAATATTTAGTGTACAATTTTCAGTAATCACTTATTGTCTATCGACCTATGTTGGCTTTTCCAACATCTATGTCGATTGTCGACCTTTGGAACAATTATTTATTGCAAAAAGGCAACCAAGTGGTATATCTTACTTGAGCTACTCTTCGCAATGGGCCTCCTTCAGATGTTTGGTGAGGAAGAGGGATCTGCCATACACCTGCGGGCACAGGTGACACGGATACTTGAGTTCCTGAGCTTCATGCTTATCGTAGTGCTTCTTCAGAGCGGCCATACCGAGGAATATACGCGTGCAATGTTTACACACGTACTCTACCGTACCGTAGTGCTTACGACGCATGTGGTTAGCTCGGGTACCCTGGAGAACAGACAATGGAATTGTGTTAAACATTCTGCGAAATGGACCTCTTCTTCTTTTACTGCTGTTGGACTGAGATTTCGACTGGAGTTGAACCAGCCCTCTTCATAAGATTTTCAACAATTTCGAGACTTTCTTTATGACAAGACATTTTCTCACCCAACACTGCACCTTTTCCCTATTTGGGGTCGGCGTTACCCTCCTTTATTCTACTCCTTTATACCCTCCTATCTAACACCTCCTCTCTTCTCTCTCAAGTCTTTAATCTCCATCACATGATCCTGAATGAGTAGCGAGCATACACTACACTCGCTGCAGTTCTTGTGGAAGATCTCCTTGTGACGTTCCAACCTAAAAACCAATCATGACACTTTGGTCAGCCATGCACTGTCAGGTAGACCTGACAGGCGGAACTAATCAGGTCTACCCGATGGTGAATGACCTTAGGTCGAAGATTACCACCGTGGATTGTCTCAGGATTGAGTTCAATCCGAGGTTGACCTGGGTATTAAGTATAGAAGAATCTTCATTTAATCTCAATCCCGAGTTGGTAAGCCCTATCTGCTTCGAAAATGTTTGGTAACGGAAAAAATCTGGTTAGAAAATTTCCGCCCTGGCCGGGATTCGAACCCAGCACCTCCAGGTTGAGAGTCAGTACTCTTGACCGCTCGGCCACAGAGGTGGGCATATTACATAGCTACTCATTTTCCTCACGAGGCTGAGTGAGCAACGCAACAGCCAGTCGTGGAATCAATGATGTGTCCACCAGTAAATTCAATTTGAAATATATTTATTAATAATGTATGAAAAAAAATATGTACCTAACTGTTTTATTATTATTAGAATATCAATAAAATTGCAAATTACAAATGATTTGCAGGAAACAATTTTTTTGAACCCGCCGGGTATCGAACCCGGGTCTCCCGCGTGGGAGCTGACTAATAATCATCAGACTTACCATCGTTCCGTAGTGAAGGTGACCCTACACGTCATGCAAGACGTGGCAGTATCACCCGTGAAATCCAATACTGAAGAGTGTCGGACAGGGCGTTTGTTTTCGCCCTCTGGTGTAGGGGCGGCCGCTTTCTTAGACAGCCTTGCCTGTAGCTTTTCCTTGTAGTTGAGAAAGTCCATTACCTGGATATAGAGAGTAATTTACAATAGGTATTTAACTAAATTGTCAGTAAGTAGCCTCCGTGGCCGAGTGGGTATCACACTAGGTTTGCACTCCGGAGGTCCCGGGTTCGATTCCCGGTGGGTTTAGGGGGGTATTTAACTAAATTGTCAGTAAGTAGCCTCCGTGGCCGAGTGGGTATCACACTAGGTTTGCACTCCGGAGGTCCCGGGTTCGATTCTCGGCGGGTTTAGGGGTTTTTTTTGGCTCTGTGCTTGGATTTCGGGTTCCACTCAGCCTCGTGAGGACAATGGAGTAGCTACTTTAATCGAGTAGCGACTAGTGGTGGCATTACCAGTGTAAAATGAAGTTACGAGTAGAAGAAAATTAATAGTAAATGAGGCACTTAGTAATGCTGTGATACCCACAAAAGTTGTGAAAAAGCTCTCTGCTTTACCACAAAGATTCATAATGTAGCTCAAGTAAGATATACCACTTGGTTGCCTTTTTGCAATAAATAATTGTTCCAAAGGTCGACAATCGACATAGATGTTGGAAAAGTCAACATGGGTCGATAGACAATAAGTGATTACTTAAAATCGTACACTAAATATTTGTGTATTTTGAGTTTCTTTGGTGATTGAGATGGTGGTAGTTTGTATTATTGGTTAAATTTCTAAAGGTTCGGATCTTTTATTGCGAAAACATTCACAACGGACCGAGACCTAGTTGAAGATTGATTATTAATGTGGTGAAGTCGAAGTTGAAATGAATCGAAGAGAAGGCTCAGGAGGGAAAGGGCTAGAACAGCGATTCTCAACCGAGGGGGTATGTGGTACCCCTGGGGGTACGCGAAAGAAAAAAGAGTAATGGGGGACAGAGAAAGCCCTCGGATTGTTGTCCAGTTTATATGTTCTGTGTTAGTAGAACGAGCATTTTCCTCATACAATTATATATAAAAAATAAATATCGAAATAAACTGAATACTGCTACAATAAGAAGGGGTGGAAGAATTGGTGGGACCTTGAACCACAAGCACGGTATACCACCACAATGGCTTCCTCTACAATAAGAAGGGGTGGTACTTCTATTGTACCAAAAAGCCCAGATGTGAAATCCCGAAGTTCTCGACTCCTGAGACTGTGGCGAATCTCTAGTCAGTTCTCTTGCAAATCTTAGTGGAGTCTCAACAAAAATCACCGAGAGCTCAACTTATTTTCGTTAACTTAGTTAAATTAGTAATCATTTACTTTTTCCAGAAGTATGCAGTCATCAGGTTCTGTGATGACGATGTTATAGAAATTGTATCCACAACATGGTTAGAGGATACTGAACCCAATTCCTCCACAAATTGTGCTGGTTTCCTCAAAAAGGAGGAACCTTGAAAGCTAAAACCTATGCCCAAACCTCTGCTGATCAAGGAATGTTATACCTGTGTAAAATCCTGGGGATATATGGTAATTCTTACTCCTTCCTTCTTAAAGTACTTCAAAAATGTACAAACTGATTTCCTTAGTAATCTCTTTTCCATTTCAAAGTCAGTTCTGTTTTATTCCAGTTACTGTTCTTTTTCTATTTCCAATAAAAATATAAACTTTCAAAGATCTCAAGTTCTACTCTTAAGTATTTGTGTTCGCATTCGCCAAACGAGCAAAAGGTCTTCCCTCAAGGGAGAAGCCGCTCAGGTTATCTCGGCCCTTGCAATCTCAGACGAGAATTACAACCTCGCCAGGGATTTGCATCCAGCAAAATGCAATCTTCGGTATAACGGAAATCCCGAAGTTCTCGACTCTGAATCAGTAAGTCGGCTCTATAATGACTTACTGAAAAACAGGAAGGCAGTTGAGGCTTTGGATCTTCACCCCAATCAATAGAAAGATTTATTGATTATTAATGTGGTGAAGTCGAAGTTGAAATGAATTGAAAAGAAGGCTCAGGAGGGAAAGGGCTAGAACAGCGATTCTCAACCGAGGGGGTATGTGGTACCCCTGGGGGTACGCGAAAGAAAAAAGAGTAATGGGGGACAGAGAAAGCCCTCGGATTGTTGTCCAGTTTATATGTTCTGTGTTAGTAGAACGAGCATTTTCCTCATACAATTATATATAAAAAATAAATATCGAAATAAACTGAATACTGCGGTTAGTCCAGTGGTAACGGGCTAGCAACTTACTATACCTAGTATTTCGGTCACAAACAGTGGCTTAAAAAAGCCCTTGAAATGGAAGTTTAACTTTGAGAAATGCATTAAGTAATGTACTTTTGAGTGGAAAATAAAAACCAGGCAAGGTTATCACCTAAAGCGTTAATAGAACCTAACCTGATCTCAGGTACCATAAGCTTTGTGCAAAACAATACTGATCCTAACCCTTAGAGCTCTATTATTGTATGGTCAAATTCTCAAATAAATGAGACCAAAATTCCAAGCCTTGGCTTGAATGGAACTCGCGCTCTCCTGTTTACTTAAAGGGGGGGGGGGGGGGGGTGCTCCGTAGAGTTTACAGCAGTTGCTTGGTGCTCCGCGGCCAACAAAAGTTTGAGAACCACTGCTCTAATGTATAGGTTTGGTTTTGCAGGCGACTACGCGCTACTACTTAAAATTCGCACGTTTATGAGATTACCCTTAAGATAGTTTTCACAAATGAGAAAAATTTGAAGTTTTCGTCAACAAATAAGGTATAGTTAAATTATAATAATCTGTTCAACTTACCCGTATGGATTCTTTCATGGCAAACTTTCTCCGCCAGAATGTAGAAGTGTTTGTGACAGTAGTTGCATGTGTAGGTGCGCCGGTCCGAGTGAATCTTGAGATGATTCTTTAGCATGTCCGGATCGAAGAATTCTGCCGTGCAGTAGGGACATCTTTCCTTCTGAATCATCATCACCTTGTTCTGAGGAAGAAAGCGAACAGGATAACTTAATTGATTGGTCGTTTCTTTGTTCGTCCGTCTGTCTGTTGGTTAGTTAGTTTGATAGATTGCTTCTTTGTTTATTCGTCTGTTTCTTTGTTTATTCGTCGTGGTTCGCAAATCACGAACCACCCTGTATTTATAATTTTCCATTTATTGGTTTTTTAGAACAACTCTCTCATCAAATAAATTGTTAACAAATGGTATACCCATCCGTAAAAGCCGAAGCTTGTGCCACGGACTACCCTTAAGACAGTTTTCATAAATGAGAAAAAATTGAAGTTTTCATCAACAAATAAAGTATAGGTAGTTAAATTATAATAATCTGTTCAACTTACCCGTATGGATTCTCTCATGGCAAACTTTTTCCGCCAGAATGTAGAAGTGTTTGTGACAGTAGTTGCATGTGTAGGTGCGCCGGTCCGAGTGAATCTTGAGATGATTCTTCAGCATGTCCGGATCGAAGAATTCTGCTGTACAGTAGGGACATCTTTCCTTCTGAATCATCATCACCTTGTTCTGAGGAAGAAAGCAAACAGGATAATTTAATTGATTGGTCGTTTCTTTGTTCGTCCGTCTGTCTGTTGGTTTGTTAGTTTGATAGATTGCTTCTTTGTTTATTCGTCTGTTTATTTGTTTGCCTGTTCGTTAGTTTGTTGGTTTATTTATACCTAAGCAGGTGAAAAAAACCACTTTGGTCATATCTTATATTAAGTTGTACCAGCAAATAAAGATGAAGGGAAGTGGGAGAAAAGTTGAGTTGACAATGCCGAAAAACATTGAAACTCTATTTCGTGTTACTATGTATAAGCCAGGTAGCATTTCAAATTACCAACAACTGTTAAGAAAGACCAATAAACTTACCTCTCCCACGTGAAAAAATCATTACCTTCAGCATGTCCGGATCGAAGAATTCTGCTGTACAGTAGGGACATCTTTCCTTCTGAATCATCATCACCTTGTTCTGAGGAAGAAAGGAAACAGGATAATTTAATTGATTGGTCGTTTCTTTGTTCGTCCGTCTGTCTGTTGGTTAGTTAGTTTGATAGATTGCTTCTTTGTTTATTCGCCTGTTTATTTGTTTGCTTGTTCGTTAGTTTGTTGGTTTATTTATACCTAAGCAGGTGAAAAAAACCACTTTGGCCATATCTTATATTAAGTTGTACCAGCGAATAAAGATGAAGGGAAGTGGGAGAAAAGTTGAGTTTTTTTTTATTAATATTTATTAGAGTGTGAGTTGACAATGCCGAAAAACCTTGAAACTCTATTTCGTGTTACTATGTATAAGCCAGGTAGCATTTCAAATTACCAACAATTGTTAAGAAGGACCAATAAACTTACCTCTCCCACGTGAAAAAATCATTGTTGAGAAGTAATGGAGACACGAAAAATTGGTGATGAAAGTTAACACAAAATGAGAAAATCGGGAAGAACATGATGGCGGTGATATCCAGTTAAACACGAAAAAAACTTAATAATGGAAAGTATGAAAAGAAATGACACCTAATAAAAATTAAATCAACTGCGCTGCGGTAATGAACTCTTTGGAAACAAACGAACAACTGACTGATGGACTGAATAAAATCTGAATCGGAACACTCATTCAAAGCAAAGACCCTTGAAATGAGACTATAGAGGGGTGAGTAATTCACCAATGAGAGACATTCAATCCCACGATAAAACAAAGGGTTTCGGGAATCCCGTCATTGACGACAATAATACCTGGAAAATAACCTTGGCGCCCTCAACATCATGATTAATGACCTTCGAGGAAAAAAATAATGTTAAATGGAGCCGGAAGGGATTAAACCATGTAGGTACCTAAAAAAAATAATAAAAATAATCTTCCAGAAAAAAAAAAAAAGAAAAATCAAGCCAGAATGTATTGCAAAAAGGTCATCATAAATCATAAGCTTCTAAATATAGATTGTTGGAACGTTACAGAATTGCAATATAGCGACGCTGTATAAATGCTGTAAACAAAGTTGTAGTTTCTTTGTGTTATTATGTCACAACTTTGGTGCTCATTGCAGCATTGTAGGATTTTCCCAATATCTCAATAATCCTAAAATCCACCGGTCGCTATGCGCATTTATATATTTTCTGTTTCTTTTTTCAACTCCTAGTTTACTTACAGGTTTGATATTATTCAGGAATTTGACACCGGATTTGACTGGCTCCACTTTGTTGACCCCATCATCAACACCTACAATATACTCTTCTATTTCCACCTGCTGATGGACATCTGCATTCTCCTTGTTGACACTGCCCTCGTTCTCAGACATGTCTACGTCTTCCGAGTAGCCAGATAACGTCTGAAATTGGAAACCAAAACAATTAGATCACACACATCAAATCAAATTAAGGAGCGCGGTAGTGCTCCGCCCCGCCAAGTCAAGGCTGAGTGGACCCCGCAACAGCCAGTCACGGAATCAATCATTTGCATGATACAAATTTCATGACCTCGCCGGGAATCGAACCCGGGCCTCCCGCGTGCAAGGCGAGCGCAGTGACCACTACGCAATGGGAGCTGACTATAATAGAGTATCTACGAGTACAAACCTTTATCCACTATCGACTGTTCTCCTGTCATCACGAGGCTGAGTGGGCCCCGCAACAGCCAGTCACGGTATCAATCATTTGCATGATACAAATTTCTTGACCCCGCCGGGAATCGAATCCGGGTCTCCCGCGTGCAAGGCGAGCGCAATGACCACTACGCCATGGGAGCTGACTATAATAGAGTATCTACGAGTACAAACCTTTATCCACTATCGACTGTTCTCCTGTCGTAAAAAATTTTTTTTTTTTTTTTTTTTTTTTTTTTTTTCTTGAGGTTAACAACTTTGGTGAAGTTTGTAAAACTTTGTTAAACAAATATATGTAGAAACAAACACACAACAAATATAGGTACCTAACTACATACAATATTATTTTTTCCTCCCTGTTTTTTGTTTTTTAGGCATCAAGACTCTTCTGACTGTTCTCTCTGTTTCTTAAATCTTCCTATGAACTCCGTTTATCTTTTTTCTTGTCCTGCCTTGGAAGCAAGTACAGACATTGTAGGAAAATATTGGGATGCGCAAAAAAATGGCCTAATGGTCAATTCTTGACATTAGCTAACAACAACAAGGTTTTTTTTCTGTTTCTTTTTTCAACTCCTAGTTTACTTACAGGTTTGATATTCTTCAGGAATTTGACACCGGATTTGACTGGCTCCACTTTGTTGAGCCCATCATCAACACCTACAATATACTCTTCTATTTCCACCTGCTGATGGACATCTGCTTTGTTGACCCCATCATCAACACCTACAATATACTCTTCTATTTCCACCTGCTGATGGACATCTGCATTCTCCTTGTTAACACTGCCCTCGTTTTCAGACATGTCTACGTCTTCCGAGTAGCCAGATAACGTCTGAAATTGGAAACCAAAATAATTAGATCACACAAATCAAATCAAATTAAGGAGCGCGGTAGTGCTCCGCCCCGCCAAGTCAAGAAAGTTTGACCGTCATGAATTATTTGTGGTAAAGCAGAGAGCTATTTCACAACTTTTGTGGATACTACAGCATTACTAAGTGCCTCCTTTACTATTAATTGTCATTCATCATCAATCTTTTTACACTGGTGATGCCGCCGCTGGTCGCTACTCGCTACCCCGAACTCCAAGCACAGAGCTGAAAAATCCTCGGCTCCGCCGGGAATCGAACCCGGGTCTTCTGCGTGCAAGCCGAGTGTGAAACCCACTCGGCCACCGAAGTCGGAATAATAATAATAATTCGGGAGGTCTTCTTCATTATTTTGAAGCTTCGTTTCTTAATAATACTTACTTAATATTAATGAGAAGTTTTCTATTCATCGCAATTCACAATTGAGTAATTCACTTTTTTAATGAAGCGCTGTAAGTACTAGTGTACTTTTAGGGTATTCTTTTAACTTAATTACCTATTCTTCGAACCCAACTTACCGCATCGGTATCTTCAGTGAATACATCGTCACACTCGTGGTGTTCCCAAGTATCTAACTCTCTCCCACACAAGTTGCATTTCCAGAAGATCTTGTACTTGACACCTTGGGGAATAAAAGGAATTTTAATTGTTTTAAACATAAATCTTCTTCTTCCTAACCTTTTCATATTTAAATAGGGTAGGCGTAAATGTCGTTCCCCGCTTAATACAGTACGCTAAATTTCATGACTAGACTTGGACTCAAACTAGAAACCTCCAGATTCAGAGTCCACCGTGATAACTACTATATCACTGAGGTTGGTACCTACAGAAAAAATTCCAACTATTACTCCTTTTTTTATGAGGACGTAAAGACATAAATATTCAGAAATGGTCTTCTAAAAGGATTCTTCCCAAATTTGAGCTCTAGTTCACTTCGTTCGGTGAAACTAAAGTCCATATTCATATTTCTAGTTGGAATGCAGAACCTATCAAGAGATGAGGAGAATGGCTCAGGATAGAGATGAGTGGAGAAGAAAAACCAATACAAAACCAATCTTTAGATAGGTCAGCTCCCATGGCGTAGTGGTCACTGCGCTCGCCTTGCACGCGGGAGACCTGGGTTCGATTCCGGGCGGGGTCAAGAAATTTGTATCATGCAAAAGTTACCATTGTAACTTCTAACTTCTTTGACTTCTTCTTCTTTCTAACTTCTAACTAACTAACCCAACCCAACATAAATTTGATTTTATTTATTTAATTGACACCTATTTTTCATATGTTCCAGGTAGTGCCAAGCGAGGGTCCCCTCGAACCTAAAATTCTCCGCACATGCTCACAATGTGTCAAAGTGAAAAACTCTATCTATAATTTGAGGAAGCACATGCGAGAGGTGCATGGAGATATGAGTATTGTGCTAGATGGTGAATCGACAGGAGAACAGTCGATAGTGGATAAAGGTTTCTGTGGCATTCATCAGATCTGCTTCAACCTCCTGCTCAACATCCTGCACCAAAGGACTCAGATGGAAATCTTTTGAATCCTGTGACTCATGTTCTTCTTCATCTTGGGATACTGTCTACCCCTCTCCGTTCAAAAGATACAGCGCCAAAATCTTTCTTGAAATAAGGAGTGTGCGTCAGCTTCTGCCAGTAGAATGGATGATACCAGCATAGAAGAATGTGTATCAGCTCCTGCCAGCAGAATGGATGACTCGACAAACATGAAGGAGTGTGCGTCAGCTTCTGCCAGCAGAATGGATGACTCGACCAGCATGAACGTCAGCTCCTGCCAGCAGAGCAGAATGGATGATTCAATCATTGACGAGTGTGCATCAGATGATTCAGACATCTTTGATGAAGTTGATGACGTAGATAAGGACCCTGACTATATCTATGGAGATATTCCTAAGAAAACATTCACACGAAGTTTGCCTTCCTAGAAAATAGAATTTTCTAAAGGGAACGAAAGGAAATCAAACCCGCATTGCGAGTACCTTGATTGTAATGATGAGGTTTTTTCAGGCTGCTCATTATGCGAATGTTTCCTGTGCTATACCCATTTCTTGTTAGACGAAATGTGTGAAAATCACAAACCACACATTATTAGAGAGGAGAAAACAAAGAAAATACAATGTAGGGGAGACAGGGGCATGTCGGCGCACCCGGCTTATCTCGACTTAAGACATGCTCAAATCTGTCGAGTTCAAAACTGAAGGTTTAGAAATCAGTTCTTTTATCCTGGAAACTCCAGTAGTTGTAAAGCCGCGCGCTTGGAAGGGAGAGATAAAAATCTATAGTTTGATTACGTAAGTAAATTTTCGCACTTTTAAATTTAATCTCTTAATTAAATTTTTAATTTAAGAAAATGGACCATTTTGCCCACTTGGTCGCAAGAGATGTGGCCCATATTGTAGATAACAGCGAAGAAGCCGATGATTCACCCAAGATTCACCAACATCTGTAGCAAACAGATCAGTGTTGGATAAAAAGTCCATCTACCGTTGAACCTTTGACACGTTTGGCAACGTAGCCTACTTTTTAGATGACTCCTTGCTGCCATATTCAAATGGATAAGGTATAGCATAGAAGAATGTGTATCAGCTCCTGCCAGCAGAATGGATAACTCGACAAACATGAAGGAGTGTGCGTCAGCTTCTGCCAGTAGAATGGATGACTCGACAAACATGAAGGAGTGTGCGTCAGCTTCTGCCAGCAGAATGGATGATCTTGTTTTACATTAGGAATATAGGAAGTTTTGGCGGTAAAATTTAAAATTTCATCAGCTGATTTTTTTTTAATCGTCAATTTTTACGCCCACTACCAAATTTCTTCCATTTAATTATCCCCACTCCTGGAAAATCCTAATGTCAATGCGCATACATTACGAAAGGAAAATGGGCTTCTTCTTCAACCTTATTTCTCCACCTCAGTTTTAGTCTCCCTCTTTTTCTCTTAACCTGTACGGCCAGTTTCTCGACTTTTTCTCTCTCCAATATGTCACTTTCTGGCTGATACAAAAAGATAGCTTTTCTTTCTCCTGCCATCACTATGGAGCAGTTGCAAATGGGTAAAAATATTAATAAATGGTTGATTCCTGCGTAAGAAGTAGTGCAAAATCCAAATCTGAGGTCAAACTTCGAAAAATGAGAGCGTATGCCGTGACGTCAAAGTTCACGATTTACCGGTATTTTTTAAATCGATTTATCTCGGGCTCTAGAAGTCGTAGAAGAAAAAGGAAAATTCCGTTGATCCTCATTTTTCCTGCTCTATGACTTTGCAATATCGCCCAAGTAAGCGCAGCTGATCTCGGGCAGAAACGCTTGCGCACAAACAAACGAAGCGGGAGTCATAAATTATGACGTCATCGCCTACGGAAGCGTATGCCGTGACGTCAAAATTCACGATTTACCGGTATTTTTTAAATCGATTTATCTCGGGCTCTAGAAGTCGTAGAAGAAAAAGGAAAACTCCGTTGGTCCTCATTTTTCCTGCTCTATGACTTTGCAATATCACCCAAGTAAGCGCAACGGATCTATTCGGGGGAAGCTAAAGCCGCTACAAAATCAACTTACCGTATTAGTGAACATCTTGGGGCACAGTTTACACTTGAAGCGAGGCGTGTTGTCGTGGCGCTGCTTGTGCACGATAAGAGAGGAGTTGGTCACAAACCGAGCTAGACAAAGGTCACACTGGTAGCGACGGTCGTTCAAATGAACATGACGCTGGTGCATGGTCAGGGAGAACTTCTTGCGGAATGCTTTACCACACTCCTCACAAGCATATGGCTTCACACCTGAGGACAAGACAATACAAACGTGTTAAGCATATGAGAGCAGTGTGGCTATCTTTCCTTCTGAAACGTGATGGAAGTGTGGCTATCATTACCTACAATACAATATTATGGGAAAACTTTGAACTACATCTTTCTGAATCTCCATGACCTCACGTGACCTCACTACCATGTGTTTCTCTATCTTTAGGCTTGTCTCACATTAAAAGCGTAGAAACCCAAACTTATGAAAATGATAATACAAACGTGTTAAGCATATGAGAGCAGTGTGGCTATCTTTCCTTCTGAAACGTGATGGAAGTGTGGCTATCATTACCTACAATACAGTATTATTGGAAAACTTTGAACTACATCTTTCTGAATCTCCATGAACTCACGTGACGTGATGGTAGTGTGTTTCTCTACCTTTAGGCTTGTGTCACATTAAAAGCGTAGAAACCCAAACTTATGAAAATGATGGAGACCCTCTATAGCAGGGGTGGCCATAAAGTGGCTCACTACAAGCATGCGGCTCGCGAGACGATTATCTGAAGATCAGAATTTCCATCAGACTGAATTCTGAAGATTGTAGACCTAAATTTTCAAAAACTTCGCCTGAGGCGTGGCTCGCCCCGAATCGGCTTTATGGGATTGCGGCACCCGAAGGTAAGCTTAGTGACCAGTTATGCTCTAATGCAGTGGTTCCCAAACTGTGCTCCGCGGAGCACAGTGCTCCGCGAAGAGCTTTCAGGTGCTCCGCGAAGAGCTTCCAGGTACTCCGCATAGTTTTATTTTTCTTACCGCATTAAAAAAAAAAAAAAAAAATCGCACGAATATGTTTAGTGAAATGGGAAGTATTGGAACAAACCGTACGGACCGTACGCTAATGAACATTTCCGAATCATTCCGAATTATTTTTGAAAAATTCCTAAAGGGTTGGGGGGGGGTGTTCCGTAGCGTACGGTCCGTACGGCTTGTTGCTTGGTGCTCCGCGGGCCAACAAAAGTTTGAGGACCCACTGCTCTAATGTATAGGTTGGTTTTGCAGGCGACTACGCGCTACTACTTAAAATTCCCCACGTTAGAGATTACCCTTAAGACAGTTTTCACAAATGAGAAAAAATTTGAAGTTTTCATCAACAAATAAAGTATAGGTAGTTAAAATTATAATAATCTGTTCAACTTACCCGTATGGATTCTTTCATGGCAAACTTTCTCCGCCAGAATGTAGAAGGTGTTTGTGACAGTAGTTGCATGTGTAGGTGCGCCGGTCCGAGTGAATCTTGAGATGATTCTTTAGCATGTCCGGATCGAAGAATTCTGCTGTACAGTAGGGACATCTTTCCTTCTGAATCATCATCACCTTGTTCTGAGGAAGAAAGCAAACAGGATAATTAATTGATTGGTCGTTTCTTTGTTCGTCCGTCTGTCTGTTGGTTTAGTTAGTTTGATAGATTGCTTCTTTGTTTATTCGTCTGTTTATTTGTTTATTCGTCCTGTTTATTGTTTGCTTGTTCGTTAGTTTGTTGGTTTATTTATACCTAAGCAGGTGAAAAAAACCACTTTGGTCATATCTTATATTAAGTTGTACCAGCGAATAAAGATGAAGGGAAGTGGAGAAAAGTTGAGTTTGAGATTAGAGTGTTGAGTTGACAATGCCGAAAAACATTGAAACTCTATTTCGTGTTTACTATGTATAAGCCAGGGTAGCATTTTCAAATTACCAACAACTGTTAAGAAGGACCAATAAACTTACCTCTCCCACGTGAAAAAATCATTATTGAGAAGTAATGGAGACACGAAAAATTGGTGATGAAAGTTAACACAAAATGAGAAAATCGGGAAGAACATGATGGCGGTGATATCCCAGTTAAAACACGAAAAAAACTTAATAATGGAAAGTATGAAAAGAAATGACACCTAATAAAAATTAAATCAACTGCGCTGCGGTAGTGAACTCTTTGGAAACAAACGAACAACTGACTGATGGACTGAATAAAATCTGAATCGGAACACTCATTCAAAGCAAAGACCCTTGAAATGAGACTATAGAGGGGTGAGAATTCACCAATGAGAGACATTCAATCCCACGATAAAACAAAGGGTTTCGGGAATCCCGCCATTGACGACAAAAATACCTGGAAAATAACCTCGGCGCCTCAAACACCATGATTAATGACCTTCGAGGAAAAAAATAATGTTAAATGGAGCCGGAAGGGATTAAACCATGTAGGTACCTCAAAATAAAAATAATCTTCCAGAAAAAAAAAAGCCAGAATGTATTGCAAAAAGGTCATCATAAATCATAAGCTTCTAAATATAGATTGTTGGAACGTTACAGAATATAGCGACGCTGTATAAATTCATAAATGAATCTTATGAGGGGGAAAAATCTTTCATCAAACCTCTTAAAAAAACAGCAGTAGTTGGGTGGAAGAGCTCATTCAGAAGAAGAATTTTTTTTTTTTTGCCAATTTTGTTTGTTCTGAAATGAAAATAATCTTACATATTATTCAGAGTTAATTGCAAAGATTTAGTAGACTTACTTTATTCCATCTTCAAATTCCAAAGAAGAAATTTATCATGAACCATGATGAAGTAAGTCTAATTATTAAAAGTAAGCTCACCTGATGGACTAGCCTATGATAGCCAAGGTGTTCCTCACTTGCAAACGAGCTGTTGCACTCCCTGCACGTAAACTCTATGGCTTTCATTTGCAGGGAATTACAGTGGTAACGGGCTAGCAACTTACTATACCTAGTATTTCGGTCACAAACAGTGGCTTAAAAAAGCCCTTGAAATGGAAGTTTAACTTTGAGAAATGCATTAAGTAATGTACTTTTGAGTGGAAAATAAAAACCAGGCAAGGTTATCACCTAAAGCGTTAATAGAACCTAACCTGATCTCAGGTACCATAAGCTTTGTGCAAAACAATACTGATCCTAACCCTTAGAGCTCTATTATTGTATGGTCAAATTCTCAAATAAATGAGACCAAAATTACAAGCCTTGGCTTGAATGGAACTCGCGCCCTCCTGTTTACCAGTTAATTGCAAAGATTTAGTAGACTTACTTTATTCCATCTTCAAATTCCAAAGAAGAAATTTATCATGAACCATGATGAAGTAAGTCCAACTATTAAAAGTAAGCTCACCTGATGGACTAGCCTATGATAGCCAAGGTGTTCCTCGGATGCAAACGAGCTGTTGCACTCCCTGCACGTAAACTCTATGGCTTTCATTTGCAGGGAATTGTCGGATGTATCCCTGTTGTGTCCTTTCATATGAATCTCCATCACATGATCCTGAATGAGTAGCGAGCATACACTACACTCGCTGCAGTTCTTGTGGAAGATCTCCTTGTGACGTTCCAACCTGAAAACCAATCACGACACTTTGGTCAGCCATGCACTATCAGGTAGACCTGACAGGCGGAACTAATCAGGTCTACCCGATAGTGAATGACCTTAGGTCGAAGTTTACCACCGTGGATTGTCTCAGGATTGAGTTCGATCCGAGGTTGACCTGGCTATTAAGTATAGAAGAATCTTCATTTAATCTCAATCCCGAGTTGGTAAGCCCTATCTGCTTCGAAAATGTTTGGTACCGGAAAAATCTGGTTAGAAAATTTCCGCCCTGACCGGGATTCGAACCCAGCACCTCCAGGTTGAGAGTCAGTGCTCTTGACCGCTCGGCCACAGAGGTGGACATATTACATAGCTACTCATTTTCCTCACGAGGCTGAGTGAGCAACGCAACAGCCAGTCATGGAATCAATGATGTGTCCACCAGTAAATTCAATTTTGAAATATATTTAATAATGTATGAAAAATATGTACCTAACTGTTTTTATTATTATTATTATAATATCATTAAAATTGCAAATTACAAATAATTTGCAGGAAACAAATTTTTCGAACCCGCCGGGTATCGAACCCGGGTCTCCCGCGTGGGAGCTGACTAATAATATCCGCAACGAAGCAGGTAGATCGCCTGGCTTGACGATTTCATACTTGGGTTTCTTACTGGGTGGCTGAGATTCATCTCCGTCTTCTGTATCCTCACCATGACTGAAACACAAACGTGAATGGTTAGCCCTGTAACTTTGTTAAGGTGTGTCCACACATAGTCGACGTATGTGAATTTATTGTGGATCGATGTCGATTGACAGCCGGTCGAATATGTGTGGACACACCTTTACAGTTCCCAATATCAATTCTGAAATAAAGATTATAAATAATTATTGACAGCCGGTCGAATATGTGTGGACACACCTTTACAGTTCCCAATATCAATTCTGAAATAAAGATTATAAATAATTAAAAAAAAAAGTTCATTATATCTACGACCTTCGTGGCCGAATGGGTATCAGGGTATCACACTAGGCTTGCATGCCGGAGGTCCGGGTTCAATACCCGGCTGAAACAAAGTACATACTACATACTTTAAACAAGGTTTTATTTACTTATTTGTAAACTTTACACACTAGGCTTGCATGCCGGAGGTCCGGGTTCAATACCCGGCTGAAACAAAGTACATACTACATACTTTAAACAAGGTTTTATTTACTCATTTGTAAACTTTACTTAGGAGGTCCGGGTTCAATACCCGGCTGAAACAAAGTACATACTACATACTTTAAACAAGGTTTTATTTACTTATTTGTAAACTTTACTTGTGAAATATAGAGGACCTTGTTTAGACTGCGGGAGTAAGGGGACTTTTTAGTCTTATTCGAGCAAACTCGTCACACTCACGCCCTCCATCCCATGGCTTCTCAAGTAGTCCTCGAGGTCATTGATAAAAATGACAAAGTTGAGGGGTGAAATATAGAAGACCTTGTTTAGACTGCGGGAGTAAGGGGACTTTTTAGTCTTATTCGAGCAGGATAAACACGGTATATTCTATTTTACTTTACCTTTCCGCCACCAAACTCTCAATGGCACAGTCCGTTTCGTCTTGTTCTGTTTTGAGATCCATATCCACTATAAGTGCCTGTGGGGCTGCACTGTCCGGGTCAGTCGCTGGAAATAATAGAACCCAGTGAATTAAGTGGCAGCGAATGCCTAAGGCAATAAATTCTCCCCCGGTTTTAACTTTACATTTCCTTACTTGTAATAAACAAATCTACAAATCCCTGGATAAGCAGCTGACTGATGGGATAAAGAGGGACTTGAACAGTGTATGCGGATTTAACTTTACATTTCCTTACTTGTAATAAACAAATCTACAAATCCCTGGATAAGCAGCAGACTGATGGGATAAAGAGGGACTTGAACAGTGTATAATCTAGATTCTAGCCAGCCTAGTTAGCTTGATTGGTAGCGCGACTACCTTGTAAGCGCTCGGCCGCGGGTTCGATTCCCGCCCGGGGCGGATTTTGTCCTGAACAGATAATAAACTAAAATAAACTACTTACGTATGCTGATCAAGGATCGGACGTCCTCGGGCAAATTCGACGCGTTGAAGAGATCCATATCCACTATAAGTGCCTGTGGGGCTGCACTGTCCGGGTCAGTCGCTGGAAATAATAGAACCCAGTGAATTAAGTGGCAGAGAATGCCTAAGGTCTTAAATTCTCCCCCGGATTTAACTTTACATTTCCTTACTTGTAATAAACAAATCTACAAATCCCTGGATAAGCAGCAGACTGATGGGATAAAGAGGGACTTTAACAGTGTATAATCCAGATTCTAGCCAGCCTAGTTAGCTTGATTGGTAGGGCGACTACCTTGTAAGCGCTCGGCCGCGGGTTCGATTCCCGCCCGGGGCGGATTTTGTCCTGAACAGATAATGAAATAAAATAAGCTACTTACGTAAGCAGATCAAGGATCGGACGTCCTCGGGCAAATTCGACGCGTTGAGGATTTCGATCCTCCTCTTCTGTTTGCGCGCCTCCCGTAACAATTTCCGTCTCATGAGGAAGTAGCTTTCCAAGCACATGGACGACATATGTTTAAGCTCCAAATGTTTGAGCAACTTGTTGTGAGTTTCGAGCACCTGGGCGTAACACAGCTGACAGGTTCGCTCCTCGATGTCCAACTCGTACACCTGAACAGGAAAGGGTTAAGAATTATAAAAATCGTACACCTGAACAACAAGGAGTTAAGAATTATAAAACTCGTACAGCTGAACAACAAGGGGTTAAGAATTATAAAACTCGTACAGCTGGACAACAAGGCGTTAAGAATTAGAACAATCCAAGGAAAAAAGGACAAAAAAGAAATCATTTATTTAGAGAATATCGAAGTGAAAAAATAAATTAGGATAAAAGGAAGGAAATAATGGCTGGCCGGCCGAAGTTCGAGAAATGTACGGTTAGAGTTCGCCAAGTCCAAGTCAAGCTATAGCAGGGGTGGCCATAAAGTGGCTCACTACAAGCATGCGGCTCGCGAGACGATTATCTGAAGATCAGAATTTCCATCAGACTGAATTCTGAAGATTGTAGACCTAAATTTTCAAAAACTTCGCCTGAGGCGTGGCTCGTCCCGAATCGGCTTTATGGGATTGCGGCACCCGAAGGTAAGCTTAGTGACCAGTTATGCTCTAATGTATAGGTCTGATTTTGCAGGCAACTACGCGCTACTACTTAAAATTCGCACGTTTATTAATTTAATTTTATA
>NW_007378595.1:0-23484 GCF_000475195.1 Diaphorina citri | reverse complement strand
GTACTGTATGACAGAGGTTCAATGATACATTAGATTCATTGAAATAACAAAGAAAAGAAGGAAGATTAGTTGGAAGGTATTTCAATTGCTGGGTTGAGGTTCAATTTAAACTAATGTATTATGTAGGTCCCTTTTTTTTTGAAAAAAAAATTAAAAATTAAAAAAAAAAAAAAAATAATAATATTAATAAAATATTTTTCACATCTTTAGAGGATCTCTATCACTAAGTGCCTCCTTTGCAATCACATGAAGGGGTAAACGCTTCGATGAGCGAAACACTTCATCAGAACACATGATATGATATTGTACCTGATCCACTCGACCCCAAAGATCTCCGGATCGATTGGAATCAATTTCCATACATGTTTCCATGATCTTTTTACACTGGTAATGCCGCCACTGTTCGCTACTCGATTAAAGTATCTACTCACTTGCCCTCATGAGGCTGAGTGCACAAGGGACTTCATGCGGAGCCGAAAAAACAGACATGATATGATATTGTACCTGATCCACTCGACCCCAAAGATCTCCGGATCGATTGGAATCAATTTCCATACATATTTCCATAATCTTTTTACACTGGTAATGCCGCCACTGTTCGCTACTCGATTAAAGTATCTACTCACTTGCCCTCATCAGGCTGAGTGCACAAGGGACTTCAAGCAGAGCCGAAAAAATTCGACCCCGCCGGAAATCGAACCCGGGACCTCCACATCTTATTCTTACCTCATCAGGTTCAACTTTGATAATCTTCTTCTCTTTCACCACGCCGCCATTCTTGGGGGTCTTAATAGTGGGTGCGGGTATCTTCTTGTAGTTGGGCTTCTTGGGAATGACGGGCAGTTCTGATTCGTCTACCGTTTCCCCATGGGCAGTCTTGCGATGTAACTTATACCAGGCGCGGGATTCGAACACGATACCTCCCGACTCCACGCGACAATCCACGCATGTCCGATCCGATTTGTCTGCAAAACGATACCAGGCGCGGGATTCGAACACGATACCTCCCGACTCCACGCGACAATCCACGCATGTCCGATCCGATTTGTCTGCAAAACGATAAAATGCAGTTTCTTTGTGTTATTATGTCACAACTTTGGTGCTCACTGCAGCTTTCCCAATATCTCAATAATCCTAAAATCCAATGTTTACCTACCATGCTGACACCGGTCGCTATGCGCATTTATGTCATAGCTACTCATTTTCCTCACGAGGCTGAGTGGGCCCCGCAACAGCCAGTCCCGGAATCAATCATTTGCATGATACAAATTTCATGACCCCGCCGGGAATCGAACCCGATAAAAGTAATTACGATTTTTAGGACATTAGTGTTGTGGTTTATGGATCTGAATGTAGTGTGTGCATATGTTCCACTTAAATAACTACGCCGACCCTATTTCAATAGGAAAAGGCTAGGAAGAAGAAGAGAAGAGTATTGTCATTTCCAATGAACTACCTATTGAAAACGACGTTATGTTCCTTACAAAATGTTCGTTCTCGGAACGCCTGGCTTTCTCCTATCCTGTCTCTCTTCGCTTTCGGGAGATAAGACCTTAGCAGTTACAGTTCTCTCTGTCAAAAAAATATCTTGAAAAAAAAAAGAAGAAGAGAAGAGTATTGTCATTTCCAATGAACTACCTATTGAAAACGACGTTATGTTCCTTACAAAATGTTCGTTCTCGGAACGGCTGGCTTTCTCCTATCCTGTCTCTCTTCGCTTTCGGGACGATAAGACCTCTGTCGTTACAGTTCCCTCTATCAAATATCTTGAAAAACAAAGTACACGGTTACAAGTTACCTCTAACCAGCCTAGTTAGCATGGCGGGCAGAACGGCTGCCTTTTAAATGCTAGCCAAAACAGATAGGGTTCGTTCTCGGAACAACTGGCTTTCTCCTATCTTGTCCTTCTTCTCCCTTGGAATTCGGGAAGATAAGACCTTCATTGTTACAGTTCCCTCTGTCTATCTACTTTTTTCTTCTACTTTTTTTACGGCTAAAAATAACAATAGCTAACAGTAATAAAATAAACCTAATCTCATACCATCTATTCGGGTTTCTTGCTGCTGAGGTGGGGGAGGTTTATAGCCTGGTTGATGTCTGTGGTCTTGCTGATAATGATTCGACAGCCATCAAACATCTCGGTAAATCGAAACTCTCGATAATTCGAAATAATAGTCAGGTCCCTCCAATTTCGAATTATCGAGAGTCGACTGTAATAGAATAGAATACATAGAATAGAACAGAATACACATTGTTTATCCTGCTGGGATAGGACCACACATAGTATAGAATATACCTTGTTTATCCTGCTCGAATAGGACTAAAAAGTCCCTTTGCTTCAGTAGTCTAAGCAAGGTCTCATGTATTTTATGGGTTTGATAACATAACAGATTACAGAAGAAGGTTTGATAACAGGAGAAGAAGATAACATAACATAATAGATTAATAAATGTAAACATCGTCACACTCGTGGTGTTCCCAAGTATCTAACTCTCTCCCACACAAGTTGCATTTCCAGAAGATCTTGTACTTGACACCTTGGGAAACAAAAAAGGTTTAAACATAAATCTTCTTCTTCCTAACCTTTTCATATTTAAATGGGGTAGGCGTAAATGTCGTTCCCCGCTTAATACACTATGCTAAATTTCATGACTAGACTTGGACTCAAACTAGAAACCTCCAGATTCAGAGTCCACCGTGATAACTACTATATGAATATCACTGAGGTTGGTACCTACAGAAAAAATTCCAACTATTACTCCTTTTTTCTGAGGACGTAGACATAAATATTCAGAAATGGTCTTCTAAAAGGAATCTTCCAAAATTTGAGCTCTAGTTCACTTCGTTCGGTGAAACTATTCATATTTCTAGTTGGAATGCAGAACCTATCAAGAGATGAAGAGAATGACACAGGATAGAGATGAGTGGAGAAGAAAAACTAATACAAAACCAATCTTTAGATTGTGACTTGAGAGAGCTTTCTTACCTTCGTCATTGCCTTGACGTGGATTAATCTGAACTATGATGGGCAGAAAGTGTTCAGGTGGCATCTTGGCGAATATAGAATACATAGAATAGAATAGAATATCAAGAATAGAACAGAATATCTAGAATAGAATACATATAATAGAATAGAATACATAGAATGGAATAGAATACATACATAGAATAGAATACACATTGTTTATCCTGCTGGGATAGGACCACAAATAGTATAGAATATACCTTGTTTATCCTGCTCAAATAAGACTAAAAAGTCCCTTTGCTTCAGTAGTCTAAGCAAGGTCTCATGTATTTTATGGGTTTGATAACATAACAGATTACCTACAGAAGAAGGTTTGATAACAGGAGAAGAAGATAACATAACATAATCTTATATTATAAGAACAAGATCCATTCACATTTCATAGTTCACACACTGATCGCTCTATCTCGTAGATTAATACTGGCACAACTATAGTTGTGCCATGGCCTGCCAGGAAACCACACAAGCACAACTATAGTTGTGCCATGGCAGGGAAAGAGTTAAAGTCCCCCAGCCAGACCAAGCTGGTATACTCCCTGTTTAACGTCCCCCAGACATACTATCACCCCGGTGTATGGCAGAAAAAAAGTATCCTTTCTTTATTCTTGTTTGTTTGTTACGTTTGACGAGCTATTTAATTACTTGATTTTTAGCTCAACTTTCTTTATTCTGCCATCATCATTCGGCTATAGCTGAAGCCGCTACAACACCAACAACCACAACACCACCTACAATAAGATCAACTTACTTTTCACGTTTGGATGGTGTGAATCCTCCAGCATTCCACTGAAGAATTCGAATAAAGCATTCAGATCCCATTGCAGTCGACACCCGGAGATCCGATTGGCCGACTATTTTACCTCCGGAATTAAGTTTTACATTGGGACGCATCATGCTTATAAGTTACTCATTTTGAATCACCCAGGGGGCACTTATGGTTTTAAGGATGGTCCATGGAAGCCAGTAACATTACCCCCCACCTGCCCACTTTGTAACCAAAATGAAAATATGAACGCGGATCACATTGCAGTCTGCCCAAACTTAACAACTGTTTAAAGTCCCCCAGACAGACCAAGCTGGTCTACTCCCTGTTTAACGTCCCCCCAGCCAGACCAAGCTGGTCTACTCCCTGTTTAACGTCCCCCAGGTGTATGGCAGAAAAAAAGTATCCTTTCTAATTATTCTGCCATCATCATTCGGCTATAGCTGAAGCCGCTACAACACCAACAACCACAACACCACCAACAACAAGATGACAACATAGTATCCAAATATTGGGACGCAAGGAGAAAAATGACATAATAGTCAATCTCAAGCATTAGATAACAACAACAACAACAACTTACTTTTCACTGGCAAACACCAGTTTGCAGGATTCGCAATAATATTTGCCAAAGGTTTTGACCATTTTTCTCGTGACAGGATCTCGAGAAGCGATAGTCTGTTTGGCGTGTTTGTCTCTGACGTGCTGAAAGAAATAGGAGTCCTTGAAGAATATGATGTTGCACTTCTTGCACATGTGTTTCAATATCGTGTTTCCTGGTCCGATCTGAAATTAAACAGAAGAATAAAATAGAATATACATAGGGTCATTCTTCCATTCTTCCGGAATGATTCCCATGAGCTCCGGAAGAATGGAAGCAAGTGGCTTTGGAGAGAGGAGAATGGGCGTTTTTTTTTTTTTTTTTTTTTTTTTTTTTCTTTTTTTCTTGAGGTTAACAACCTTGGTGAAGTTTGTAAAACTCTGTTAAACAAATATATGTACAAACAAACACACACACAACAAATATAGGTAAGTAACTACATACAATATTATTTTTATTATTTTTTCCTCCCTGTTTTTTGTTTTTTAGGCATCAAGACTCTTCTGACTGTTCTCTCTGTTCCTTAAATCTTCCTATGAACTCTGTTTATCTTTTTTCTTGTCCTGCCTTGGAAGCAAGCACAGACATTGTAGGAAAATATTGGGATGCGCGCAAAAAAATGGCCTAATGGTCAATTCTTGACATTAGCTAACAACAACAAGGTTATTTTCTGTTCCTTTTTTCAACTCCTAGTTTACTTACAGGTTTGATATTCTTCAGGAATTTGACACCGGATTTGACTGGCTCCACTTTGCAGAACGGCTGCCTTTTAAATGCTAGCCAAAACAGGGTTCGTTCTCGGAACGGCTGGCTTTCTCCTATCTTGTCTTTCTTCTCCCTTCGAATTCGGGACGATAAGACCTTCATTGTTACAATTCCCTCTGTCTATTCGCTAAAAAATAATCTTCTTCTACTTTTTTACGGCTAAAAATAACAATAGATAACAGTAATAAAATAAACCTAATCTCATACCATCTATTCGGGTTTCTTGCTGCTGAGGTGGGGGAGGTTTATAGCCAGGTTGATGTCTGTGGTCTTGCTGATAATGATTCGACAGCCATCTGTTGAGACAAAAAAGTCAAACGAATTAGAAGTTGCTAAATAAAGTCTTCTCGCCAGCCTAGTTAGCTTAGTTGGTAGTGCGTCTGCCTTGTAAGCGCTAGGCCGCGGGTTCGATTCCCGCCCGGGGCGGATTTTGTCTTGAACAGATAATAAAATAAAATAAGCTACTTACGTAAGCAGATCAAGGATCGGACGTCCTCGGGCAAATTCGACGCGTTGAGGATTTCAATCCTCCTCTTCTGTTTGCGCGCCTCCCGTAACAATTTCCGTCTCATGAGGAAGTAGCTTTCCAAGCACATGGACGACATATGTTTAAGCTCCAAATGTTTGAGCAACTTGTTGTGAGTTTCGAGCACCTGGGCGTAACACAGCTGACAGGTTCGCTCCTCGATGTCCAACTCGTACACCTGAACAGGAAAGGGTTAAGAATTATAAAAATCGTACACCTGAACAACAAGGGGTTAAGAATTATAAAACTCGTACACCTGAACAACAAGGGGTTGAGAATTAGAATAATCCAAGGAAAAAAGGAGAAAAAAGAAATCATTTATTTAGGGAATATCGAAGTGGAAAAAATAAATTAAGATAAAAGGATGGAAATAATGGCTGGCCGGCCGAAGTTCGAGAAATGTACGGTTCGGCCGCTTTTTACGGTCGAAATTTTCAGAAAGGTCGAAAAAGAGTTCGCCAAATCCAAGTCAAGTCATAACATTTATCTAGGTTTAATAATTGGGGAACGATATTTGTGACAAGCATTTAGGCATGTTTAACACAAGAAAAAAATTACATATCTTCTAACTTACATTATATTCTGCATATCTTTTCTGCACATCCTCCAGAGGTAGATCATCTTGCTTGAATTTGTACAGACTAGGTTTCTCGTGTTTGACAGTCCGCTCGGTAATTTCATACAGCTCATGGTCTGGATCTTGACTTACAGTGTTATATAAATTCATGAATGAATCCTATGAGGGGGAAAAAAGATCCTTCATCAAACCTCTTAAAAAACAGCAGTAGTTGGGTGGAAGAGCTCATTCAGAAGAAGATTTTTTTTTTTTTGCCAATTTTGTTTGTTCTGAAATGAAAATAATCTTCCATGTTATTCAGAGTTAATTGCAAAGATTTAGTAGACTTACTTTATTCCATCTTCAAATTCCAAAGAAGAAATTTATCATGAACCATGATGAGAATACATAGAATAGAATATCAAGAATAGAATACATATATGTAATAGAATAGAATACAATACATAGAATACACTTTGTTTATCCTGCTGGGATAGGACCACACGTAGTATAGAATATACCTTGTTTATCCTGTTCGAATAAGACTAAAAAGTCCCTTTGCTTTAGCAGTCTAAGCAAGGTCTCATGTATTTTATGGGTTTGATAACATAACAGATTACAGAAGAAGGTTTGATAACAGGAGAAGAAGATAACATAACATAATAGATTAATAAATGTAAATGCAGTTTCTTTGTGTTATTATGTCACAACTTTGGTGCTCATTGCAGCATTGTAGGATTTTCCCAATATCTCAATAATCAGTTAGTAGAATAGAACACATAGAATAGAATATCAAGAATAGAACAGAATATCTAGAATAGAATACATATACAGTCGACTCTCGGTAATTCAAACCTTCGATAATTCGAAACTCTCGATAAATCGAAGCAACTGTCTGGTCCCTTGAAAAACTCTAATAATAATAATGAATGCCAGTTTAGTTAGCTTGTAAGTCGCGGGTTCGATTTGTTCTAGAAAAGGAGGACTTTTTTCTAAACCAAAAAAGGTTTGATTTCGCATCGGCTGGCTTTCCAATATCCTCTTCTGCTTCACCCTTCAAATTCGGGACGATAAGACCTCTGTTGTCACAGTTCCCTCTATCAAACCTAAATAAAAAAGGTAATTATTCAGAAGCCAAAACAACGAAAAAGAAAAAGCTCCTTTTGGTTTTTAACCTAAGATGTGGATTGGAACACATCACATGCCTTCAGCCTTCAGGCACACTCCATTTGTCAAGGGTTTAGGCATTGCCTTGCCCTTGGGATCAATTTAATTTGAAAAAACCCATTTACTGATGAAAATTTGTAATGAAACAATATCTAAATTTTGCTCGAGCGGGAATTGAATCAGCGACCAGGTCGCTTACAAGGCAGCCTCCCAAGTTAACTGGGCTTGAATGCCCACCAACCAACGTTCCGAGAAAGAACTTCATCTCTTGTACAATACAATACCTACATAGCTTATTCCATTTTCTTCGCCAGCCTAGTTAGCTTAGTTGGTAGTGCGTCTGCCTTGTAAGCGTTAGGCCGGGGGTTCGATTCCCGCCCGGGGCGGATTTTATCCTGATGGGATAATGATCGTTCTCGGAACGGCTGGCTTTCTTCTATCCTGTCTTATAACACCTGGTCACAGCTCATTTGTGAAAGCTCCTTTTTGCGTTTAACCTAACCCTATAGCACTGGTCACTGCTCATTTGTGGAAGCTCCTTTTTGCGTCTAACATAACGCTAAAACAACTGGTCACTGCCTATTTGTGACACCTCCTTTCAACAATTTTTCATTGTCGTGACTTCCGAACTATTACATAAAAACTCACCTCCATATAGAACGGACTCAAATCCTCAACACAGCAGTTCTTCATCTTAGGGCGCAGCACATAACTGAGGTTCAGAAAAAAAAAATAATAATAATGAATGCCAGTTTAGTTAGCTTGTAAGTCGCGGGTTCGATTCCCGCCCGGGGCGACCTTTATCCTAATAAGATTTAAACAAATAAGATTTGTTCTAGAAAAGGAGGACTTTTTCCTAAACCAAAAAAGGTTTGATCTCGCATCGGCTGGCTTTCTAATATCCTTTCCTGCTTCACCCTTCAAATTCGGGACGATAAGACCTCTGTTGTCACAGTTCCCTCTATCAAACCTAAATAAAAAAGGTAATTATTCAGAAGCCAAAACAACGAAAAAGAAAAAGCTCCTTTTGGTTTTTAACCTAACCCTGTAATAACACCTGGTCACTGCTCATTTGTGAAAGCTCCTTTTTGCGTTTAACCTAACCCTATAACACTGGTCACAGCTCATTTGTGAAAGCTCCTTTTTGCGTCTAACCTAACCCTATAGCACTGGTCACTGCTTATTTGTGGAAGCTCCTTTTTGCGTCTAACCTAACGCTAAAACACCTGGTCACTGCTTATTTGTGACACCTCCTTTCTGTAACAATTTTAGCTCATTTGTGAAAGCTCCTTTTTGCGTTTAACCTAACCCTAAAACACTGGTCACTGCTCATTTGTGGAAGCTCCTTTTTGCGTCTAACCTAACGCTAAAACACCTGGTCACTGCTTATTTGTGACACCTCCTTTCTGTAACAATTTTTTAACCCTGTAATAACACCTGGTCACTGCTCATTTGTGAAAACTCCTTTTTGCGTTTAACCTAACCCTATAGCACTGGTCACTGCTCATTTGTGGAAGCTCCTTTTTACGTCGAACCTAACGCTAAAACACCTGGTCACTGCTTATTTGTGACACCTCCTTTCTGTAACAATTTTTCATTGTCGTGACTTCCGAACTAGTACATAAAAACTCACCTCCATATAGAACGGACTCAAATCCTCAACACAGCAGTTCTTCATCTTAGGGCGCAGCACATAACTGAGGTTCTCCCTCACTTGGAACCGGTTACTTGGGTTACGAGTCGACAGATAGTACTCGCCACTCCAACTGACCCATATTGCCTGGTCTTTAGCATCATTCACGGCGGACGGGAGGTTGGTCAGGTTCATTTCATCTTCAGACTCCTGATCCCCATCGTCAGGCTTCATCAGAATGTTACCTTCCTTCTCTGGGAGCTAAAATAAAAGATTGTAGTTGTAGTAACTTAGCTTTCCCAAACAGATAAGGTTCGTTATTCCAAACAGATAAGGTTCGTTATTCCAAACGCAACGGTTGGCTTTCGCCTATCCTATATCCTCGCCTTCTTTCTTATATTTTGAGACAAAAAGACCTCTGTTGTAACAATTCCCTCCATCCAATTTTTCAAGAGATTTGATAGAGGGAACTGTAACTGCTAAGGCCCTATCGTTCCGAAATCGAAGAGAGAAGGAAGACAGGATAGGAGAAAGCCAGCCGTTCGGCATCATTGACGGCGGATGGTAGGTTGGTCAGGTTCATTTCATCTTCAGACTCCTGATCACCATCGTCAGGTTTTATCAGAGTGTTACCTTCCTTCTCTGGGAGCTGAAATAAAAGATTGGTGTTGTAGTAACTTAGTTTTCTCAAACAGTGTTCGTTATTCCAAACGCAACGGTTGGCTTTCTCCTATCCTATCCTATCCTTCTTTCTTATATTTTGAGACAACAAGACCTCTGCTGTAACAATTCCCTCCATCCAATTTTTCAAGAGGTTTGATAGAGGGAACTATAACTGCTAAGGCCCTATCGTTCCGAAATCGAAGAGAGAAGGAAGACAGGATAGGAGAAAGCTAGCCGTTCCAAGAACGAACCTTATCCGTTCAGGATAAAATCCGCCCCGGGCGGGAACGGGACCCACGACCCAGCGCTTATAAGACAACGCGCTACCAACCAAGCTAACTAGGCTGGCACTTTTAACAATTGGTGATAGCAAATTAAAGACAAGATCACCGGCCTAGTTAGCTTAGTTGGTAGTGCGTCTGCCTTGTAAGCGCTAGATCGCGGGTTCTATTCCCGCCCAGGGCGAACTTTATCCTAAACAGATGAAGTTCGTTCTCGGAACGGCTTGTTTTTGGGATGATCAGAAACATGGAAGACAGTTTATGATTAACAATTGGTGATAGCAAATTAAAGAAAAGATCGCCAGCCTAGTTAGCTTAGTTGGTAGCGCGTCTGCCTTGTAAGCGCTAGATCGCGGGTTCGATTCCCGCTTAGGGCGAACTTTATCCTAAACAGATGAAGTTCGTTCTCGGAACGGCTTGTTTTTGGGATGATCAGAAACATGGAAGACAGTTTATGATTCGAGTTTGTTACCAAGTTCTAAGCCATTGTATTTAAGTTTGGATTCGAACCCATGACCTCCTTATTACCAAGTGAGAGTTTAACCACTGATCTCTCTTACCTGCAGATACACTTGCTGATTGGAATGATGGTCTGTTAGATGCTTGTTAACATCGGTGAAATGAGCATTGCACGACGAGCAATGGTAGACATTCTCTTCCTGGCCTGTAATAGTAGATGGGCAGGAATTAGAAATAAAAAAGGAATAGCTAGAAAGTTTTTCCTACCTAATCTAGATCATGAATTATTTGTAGTAAAGCTGAGAATTTATTTTTTTCTTCTTCTTCTTCTTCTTCTTCTTCTTCTTCTTCTTCTTCTTCTTCTCCTCCTCCTCCTCCTCCTCCTCCTCCTTCTTCTTCTTAAGCCATTGTATTTAAGTTTGGATTCGAACCCATGACCTCCTTATTACCAAGTGAGAATTTAACCACTGATCTCTCTTACCTGCAGATACACTTGCTGATTGGAATGATGGTCTGTTAGATGCTTGTTAACATCGGTGAAATGAGCATTGCACGACGAGCAATGGTAGACATTCTCTTCCTGACCTGTAATAGTAGATGGGCAGGAATTAGAAATAAAAAAAAGGAATAGCTAGAAAGTTTTTCCAACTAATTTAGATCATGAATTATTTGTAGTAAAGCTGAGAGTTTCTTCTTCTTCTTCTTCTTCTTCTTCTTCTTCTTCTTCTTCTTCTTCTTCTTCTTCTTCTTCTCCTCCTCCTCCTCCTCCTTCTTCTCCTTTTTTTGACAGAATTACTAAGACCCTCCTATACTAAATCTGCCAACTCTTCAATTTTTTTATTTTTTTTCACTCACATTTTGCCTTTGAAGTGCTACACACTGATTTAGGTACCTACATTCTAATTCAATAGTTACCTGCTGTGGCATTCATCAGATCTGCTTCAACCTCCTGCTCAACATCCTGCACCAAAGGACTCAGATGAAAATCTTTTGAATCCTGTGACTCGTGTTCTTCTTCATCTTGGGATACTGTTTCTTGTGACACCACAGCATCCCCGAGGGGATCCAAACCAGGTTCGTTCTCTTCAAGAAGTGTAGTTTCCACTTTCAAATTTTCTTGCAAAGAGTTACCGTTGTATTCTGTTTTTATTTTGTCCACATTTGCCTTTGTTACTGCTCCATTGGTTTCTGTTTTATTGATACACTGTTCTGAGGTTTCTTCATCCTCGTCATCTAAGTCATCTGGAAGCACACTGATCACCTCTGTCTGTAATCAAAACATTTAGAAATCAGAAAATGTAACAGAAGCAGTAAATTAAATAGGTGCTTATGGAACTACCCACATATATTATGAACTTGAATGCTATCTCCAGGGGCAAAGGACAGTTAAGGTAGCTTTTGTAGTGGTCTAAGTCTCTAGGATATGATGTGTCATTCTTACTGAAACTTACAATCTTGCCAGTTAGTTTTTTTTTTTTTTTTTTTTTCATTGACAGAATCTGAGAAACTGGAATATATATTAATTGGGTTGCTTGGAGGGATGTATGTACAATTAAGTATATAATCCTGACTTCTTAGTTTAATCAAAACAAAGATAGTTTCTACATCAGACTTTTGAATATTTAGTAATTTGGATTGTATGGAATTCCTGACGGCGATCAAAACACCTCCGCTTTGCTTTATTATGTGAGCTTAGTACCTCATTGACAGAATCTGAGAAACTGGAATATATATTAATTGGGTTGCTTGGAGGGATGTATGTACAATTAAGTATATAATCCTGACTTCTTAGTTTAATCAAAACAAAGATAGTTTCTACATCAGACTTTTGAATATTTAGTAATTTGGATTGTATGGAATTCCTGACGGCGATCAAGACACCTCCGCCTGTTTTGCGCGTAGATGTATTAGGATTACGATCACATCTGTATACAGTAAAATTTTGAAAACCTAGTTCAGAGTTTGCTATATCTTGGTTCAACCATGTTTCGCTAAATAAATAGATATCGTAGTTAAGGATTGCAATGCTACATTACGATCACATCTGTATACAGTAAAATTTTGAAAACCTAGCTCAGAGTTTGCTATATCTTGGTTCAACCATGTTTCGCTAAATAAATAGATATCGTAGTTAAGGATTGCAATGCTACACGCTAATTTTTTGAGTTTAGTGCGAAGACCACGCACATTTTGATAGTAAATTTTTAGTTTATTTATAGAAGGTGTATTCGAGGTATGGTTTAAATTAGGGTTTTTCTTATTATATCTTGTCCTATTATTTAAGAGGTCATAATATGATATATCGCTCGCTTTGCTAGAGGTAATTAAATAGCTTCTGGGATAAAAAGTTTTTGCATTCACATTTAGTGAGGAGTCAGAAGTATTAAAGTTATCTATAGTAGTTGAGCTATGGTAAGTAATACTAGTGGAATTTTTGTTATTTAAATCATTAGCGAAACATGGTGGGACGTTGTTTAACAGTTTGCTATAGGGTGGGTCCATAAGTAGGGGGGATACAGAAAATTCGGTAACATTGTGAGGTTATTCATATTCCTAAACATCATCATTTCCTGATGACCGTTGTTCATGGATTCAATGGGCAAATAAGCTCTAGGCAGTATGTTCCAGTTCCAGGTGTAAGGAGGAGCAGGATGTCCCATGTTCGAGAAGTTACCTACTCATTAGATATTCTTTTTCTTTGCCTTTTCCCATTGCCAGCCTCTCAATCAGCTCTAACTAGCGTGATACACTTGTAAAACAAATTTTACAAGTGGACACCCTTTGCACTCAACCCTTGCTATTTCTTTAGCAAGGGAAATTCAGGCTGGTCTACTCCCTGTTTTAAGTCCCCCAGCCAGACTAAGCTGGTCTACTCCCTGTTTAACATCCCCCAGTCAGAAAGACTACACCTATTAAACACTTACATCAAATTCATCATCCTCTACCTCCTCAGGATCAGCCTCTTTTTTGATCAAACACTCATCAAGATGTGCGGGGAGTGCATGAATATTGTCCATAATGAGGAAACAGAACGGACACTTGACATCACTCAAGTGTGCCTCCAAGTGATTCTTGAGATCATTTGAGTTCGGAAAGCATTGGCCACACTTTAGCGGGCACTCGAGGACACCCATTTCTGAAACTAATCAACATTGTTATCATTTTAAACTACCTATCCTAAGTGTCGGTAGTTACCTACTGCTTAAGACAAAAAAAAACTACTTAGGGAACATGATTAAGGATTTTTGATTAATAGAAGTGGGTATGTTAGTTGACATTAGATTAAGGTTGTTTTGTTCCTTGGTGTAGGGTGTCTTACATGGAATTTTTCTGAACATGTGGCAAGATTCAAGTAGACCTAAGATGACAAGTTATAATAATAAAAGACCCTGTTGAACAGACCTTTATCACTTCCTTATCATTTCATTTGGATCCATTTACCAATATTTTTCATGAGCTTATGAAATTCCTTTTTAGAAATTAACAACAATCAAGTTTTGTCCTACTCACCTTGCAGTATATGAGATCAGGTGACACGGGTCTATTTTTATCTTTTCTCCATATTACACAGAACACTAAACTTAGAGGATTTTTGTTTAATAGAAGTGGGTATGTTAGTTGACATTAGAAGGTTGTTTTGTTCCTTGGTGTAGGGTAGGGTGTCTTACATGGAATTTTTCTGAACATGTGGCAAGATTCAAGTAGACCTAAGATGACAAGATATAATAATAAAAGACCCTGTTGAAAAGACCTTTATCACTTCCTTATCATTTCATTTGGACCTATTTACCAATATTTTTCATGAGCTTATGAAATTCCTTTTTAGAAATTAACAACAATCAAGTTGTCCTACTCACCTTGCAGTATATGAGATCAGGTGACACGGGTCTATTTTTATCTTTTCTCCATATTACACAGAACACTAAACTTAGAAACACAGAACTTTCAGCACTTGAAAAATGAGAAACCGTTTAACTTTTTTTATCTTTCAAATTCTTATCTACCACCCAGAAATTAGCCAGTTTTTAGGATAGAATTTTTATGAAGTGAGCCAACAAAAAAACTCTTCCAGAGAAGGGAAGCAAGCCAAGCCTAGAAAATCGTGAAACGGAAAAAATCCTCCATCTTGAACGTTTGCAGTGTTGCCAAACTGAATTTCACATAAATTTATGCTCTAAAACAGTGACTCCCAAAATGGGATCACCGGCCCCCGAAGGACTTCATCAGTTCCGGGAACATCAAATAAAATACAGTAAAAAAGCCGCAGAGCGTTCACAATTAAAAAAGGAGGCCGCGTAGAAAAAGGTTAGGAGCTGCTGCTCTATAAAATATAAAATGATCGCAAAGTTCATGGGAGAGAAATGTTGTAAACGCGCCTTTGAACAAATTTCCCGCCACTTATCTATGTAAAACCGCGAAATTTTGAAAAATGGTGTTTTTTGATTTGGGTATTTTTTTATGAGTGAAAAGTGAAACTCAGAAATAGATATTTTTATCAAAATTAACAAGAAATCAGCTATATTTTAATCCAAACCAAGGTTTCTGCAAGATGGAAGATGATGATAGGCCAGACTGTAGATACGGATCTTTGTGCTATCAGAAAAACCCTGAACACCATGCAAAGTTCAAACATTCATTCAAACGCAAAGAACGGAACTCTGATGTAGGTATATAATTATGTGCCTAGTAAGTAGGCATTTTTAGCTAAATTCCGTTTAGGGATGAACCATTTTTTTCCTTAGTATTTTTTATGTAGGAAGTTTGCCCTGTAAGTGCCAGGTTGTGGGTTAAATCCCACTCGAGGGTGATTTTTCCTTAAACAGAGAAGGTTTCTATCCTGTCCATTGATTTCAGGATTATAAGTTGATCCTTTTCCTTTTTACTTTTTTCATATGTAGAACTGTAAGGAGGTTTCCTCTCAGTCTTTGGAAACTATGTCTGATGTACAATAAATTCACCTTTCAGATTGATATATCACAAAACAAAAAGGCAAAAAAGCAGGAAACAAAACCAAGAACTTCAGATTCTGCCAAGAGTCCAACTATTCCAAGGCATTCAAAAAGCCCTCAGTCCAAAGTAAATTCCAAAGATGAAACACCTGAAAATAGTTCTGAGACATCCAAACCTGATACCAAAGAATCAGCACCTAGTGATACTTCACCAAAGAAAAGAGACAGTGAAAGTGTAAAGAGGAACAGTGATATAACAAAAAGAGAGAGTGTAAGTGGGAACATAGAGAGTGATAAAAAGAGAGATAGTGAGCTGAATAGTAATAGAAATAGTATCACAAGTCATGAAAAGAAAAGAGACAGTGATCAGAGAAGCCTCAATGAAAGCAAACTGGAAGAATCTACTTCTAATGAAACCACCGAAGACAATCTCCCCAAAGAAAATCTGGATAGAAGTACTGGAAATGAAGTCAATCTCAGCATTAACAGTGTTTTAATTGAAGATGTAGAGAGTGATAAAAAGAGAGATAGTGAGCTGAATAGTAATAGAAATATTATCACAAGTCATGAAAAGAAAAGAGACAGTGATCAGAGAAGCCTCAATGAAAGCAAACTGGAAGAATCTACCTCTAATGAAACTACCGAAGACAATCTCCCCAAAGAAAATCTGGATAGAAGTACTGGAAATGAAGTCAATCTCAGCATTAACAGTGTTTTAATTGAAGATGTATCTCACTTGAAAAATCTTGTCAAAGAAAAATACTTGGTCCATATGCCTGATGAATTCTTTACATTTTGGAAGCTTTGTCAGAAAATTTCACCCAAGTGTCCTATCAGTAAGTTGACAAGTTTAGTAATGTAAAACCACTAAAACTTACATGATAACAATGATATCTAGGGGTTGATGTCATTAGCTATCATTCTTACTTTCCTTGTCCTTGAAATAGGCATTTTACCTATCTCAAAGTGACATAAAATGGAATTGTAGGTAAATTATTTTAGGCACTTAGATACATAGCTTATTATTTTATAAAACTGATATGATCTTTTGGTCTTATCCAACTTTTATGCCTACTTTTTTTCAGATGCATTCAAAAGTCTAGACTTGAAACTGGTTGGCCCATTTGACATTATGAATGGACAAGTAGTTGATGATGGACTTATATCTAGGGGTTGATGTCATTAGCTATCATTCTTACTTTCCTTGTCCTTGAAATAGGCATTTTACCTATCTCAAAGTGACATAAAATGGAATTGTAGGTAAATTATTTTAGGTACTTAGATACATCATACATAGCTTATTATTTTATGAAACTGATATGATCTTTTGGTCTTATCCAACTTTTATGCCTACTTTTTTCAGATGCATTCAAAAGTCTAGACTTGAAACTGGTTGGCCCATTTGACATTATGAATGGACAAGTAGTTGATGATGGACTTATGGTTACTCATTGGAGATATTTCTATGATCCTCCTGAATTCCAAGTAAGCATTTATTCATCAAAAATTTAGTGGGATAAGTTATCCTGTATTCCTCTCTTAGATTTTGGGATGATAAAACCTTCCTTAGGTATATCTTATCTTATATCATTGTAAGAGTTCCCTCAAAACTCTAAAAAAAAAGCTCACGTAATGTATTGTGGCTGTCCTGCATGAGATTACAAAATTATGGGAAAACTTTGAACTACATCTTTCTGACTCCCCATGACTTCATGTGATGTGATGGTAGTGTGACTTTAATATCAACAAACGTAATCAATAAAATTAATTTTCCTCTATTCTATTCATCTTTCTTTTCACAGACAATCATCGTGTCTACAGGAAAGGATCATCTTCATTTCGGCTACTTCCGAGACTGCCCTGATGAAGCTCCTGTATTCATTGCCAGCAACTCCAACCGAGACTGTAAAATCAATCCTGTAGCTCCGAATATTTTTATTTTTATCAAGTAAGCATCTTACTTAAGCAGGAACTGAAGGTCCCATGTTACAAAGGTCTAGTCCAGCGATTAGAAAAATTAGAAGAAAAAAAGTAGTAGGTCTATTATTAATATCTATATACTCTCGCCGTGGACACAGGGTCTTCAACTCTACCTCTTTGAATCACGACAAGCCAGCCTAGTTATATATACGTAGTTTGTAGTTTAGCGCGCTTCCCTTGTAAGGCCTAAGTCTTAAGTTCGATTCCCACCCTGAGCTGATTTTTTTTTTTTTTTTTTTTAACTTGATGGCGTGGTATAACGCTTGTCAATCCAAAATGGAGTCTCATAAAATAAAATTAAACTTATGTATTTAACATTACTTACCTATTTACAGTGAAAAACTCAACGAAAAAGTCAAATCCGCGGATCTCGCATCTTCTCCATCCAAAGTCTCCTCTCTCCAACAGAAGCTCACGGACTTTGCACACGGTCACAAAATTGATCTGGACGCTCCCAAGCTAAGCAGTGTGGTGAGGGCAAGGAAAGCAAAGACCGTGTGCAAAGGGCTTTCCGGGGTGGGCATAGTGGTCCCGTACGTGAAGAAAACAGAGCTGGGTTATAGACCTTTGCAGAAAAGCGATAGTAAGTTTCTGTGTCCCGCCTAGTTAGCTTAGAGCTTATTTGCCTACAGTGTTTTGTAATGATTAAAATTAATTGGTTAGTTTGCACCAGCTCCCATGGCGTAGTGGTCACTGCGCTCGCCTTGGACGCGGGAGACCCGGGTTCGATTCCCGGCGGGGTCAAGAAATTTGTATCATTTAGAGCTTATTTGCCTACAGTGTTTTGTAATGATTAAAATTAATTGGTTAGCTTGGTTGGTGGCGCGTCTGCCTTGTAAGCGCTAGGCCGCAGGTTCGATTCCCGCCCGGGGCGGATTTTATCTTAATGGGATAATCTTCGTTCTCGGAACGGCTGGCTTTCCTCCTATCCTGTATTTCTTCTCTCTTTGATTTCGGGACGATAAGACCTTAGCAGTTACAGTTCCCTCTGTCAAACCTTTAAAATAATAATAATAATAATTGTCAGCCTAGTTGCCCTAGTTAGCTTGGAAGGTAGTGGCTTTTAAGCCCCTCTTTGCATCGATCTCAGATTTGTATCTTGGAAAATAAATAATGATCAAATGTGCGTTCAAAAAAAAAAAACAATCGACGCTTAACGCTTGAGTGAATCTTTCCCGATGTCGGACTTGAGTTCGTACTTACGAATTCTTCTTAATTATATACGGGTCTTTAAACTATGATTGTAGTCCTAAATGATCCATTCTCTGCCGTTTTTTTTTTTTTTTTTTTTTTTTTTTTTTTTGAGGGTCTCCAGGACCTTTTTCCCCCCAAAAAAAACCCCTTTTTTTTTTTTTTTTTTTTCAGAGGATCTCGAGACTCTGTTCCGCCAATACAAAGACCCCTCCGTGGACACCAGGGGAAAACTCAAAATCAAATCTATTCTCGAAGAAGTGTCCACTTGGGTGACGATAGCCATTGATGAATCGGACTTTGGCACCGGGTTGGAATTCGGCCTGGATCTGTTTGGTTCGGGCATAGAGGATCTTCATTCGATGACCAAATGTACTCTCGGCGTGGCCTATCAGTATTTGTATAGGAATGAATTCGATACCATACTCGAGGTAAGTGAAAGCTACATAGGGAAAAGAATTGAGAAAATGGAAGTGAGGGAATAGAAGTGATTCTGATTCGTACACTAAAATCCCAATCTGAGGCTTAGGTGTAGGGGAAAACAGCCTTAAATGATGGATTACTTACTTGCTTTTCGTGTCCGGAAACAATCAGTATTTGTATAGGAATGAGTTCGATACCATACTCGAGGTAAGTGGAAGCTACATAGGGAAAAGAATTGAGAAAATGGAAGCGAGGGAATAGAAGTGATTTATACACTAAAATCCCAATCTGAGGCTTAGGTGTAGGGGAAAACAGCCTTAAATGATGGATTACTTACTTGCTTTTCGTGTCCGGAAACCACCATACTCGAGGTAAGTGGAAGCTACATAGGGAAAAGAATTGAGAAAATGGAAGTGAGGGAGTAGAAGTGATTCATACACTAAAATCCCAATCTGAGGCTTAGGTGTAGGGGAAAACAGCCTTAAATGATGGATTACTTACTTGCTCTTCGTGTCCGGAAACAAACTTGAACATCAGATCTTGAATTTCCAGAAATTGGCAACGTGGATGGCTTTTGGGTTTGCTTGCATGAGGTCTTCTTGTGTGCAAGGTTCATCCAGTTCTAGTTGGCTGCAGTTTAAGAGGTGGTTATGATTTAATGATGGATTAGGTAAGCTTCTACGAGGGGATAAAAAGGCGAGGGAGACCAAAGAAACGGTGGAAGGATTGTGTGAATCAAGTGAATCAAGAATCAAGACTTGAGCGAGAAGAATTTGTCAGGATACGAGGTACACAATACGGCTGGGTAATTATGCAGAAGTCACGTCCGTGGAAAAGAAAAGCTCGTTTTTGTATTTAACCTAACCCTGTAATGACAATAATCACTGCTCTAATTCTGAAAACTCCTTCTTGCATTTAACCTAACCCTATAATAACACTGGTCACTACTCGTTTGTGCCAGTTCCTTTGGTAGCAATATTCCACCGCCAAAGAAACGGTGGAAGGATTCTGTGAATCAAGACTTGAGCGAGAAGAATTTGTCAGGATACGAGGTACACAATAGGGCTGGGTAATTATGCAGAAGTCACGTCCGTGGAAAAGAAAAGCTCCTTTTTGTATTTAACCTAACCCTAGAATGACACTAATCACTGCTCTAATTGTGAAAACTCCTTCTTGCATTTAACCTAACCCTATAATAACACTGGTCACTGCTCGTTTGTGCCAGCATCATTTCATTTGGACCCATTTACCAATATTTTTCATGAGCTTATGAAATTCCTTTTTAGAAATTAACAACAATCAAGTTGTCCTACTCACCTTGCAGTATATGAGGGTAAGCTTCTACGAGGGGATAAAAAGGCGAGGGAGACCAAAGAAACGGTGGAAGGATTGTGTGAATCAAGACTTGAGCGAGAAGAATTTGTCAGGATACGAGGTACACAATAGGGCTGGGTAATTATGCAGAAGTCACGTCCGTGGAAAAGAAAAGCTCCTTTTTGTATTTAACCTAACCCTAGAATGACACTAATCACTGCTCTAATTGTGAAAACTCCTTCTTGCATTTAACCTAACCCTATAATAACACTGGTCACTGCTCGTTTGTGCCAGGTCCTTTGGTAGCAATATTCCACGGACGTGACTTCTGCACAAGTACCTAGGACGGCCTGGAAGAGACTGACAAGAAACGCCGATCCTGTTCATGTAAATAGGAAAAGGAAGAAGAAGATTATCCATAGGAAAATTATGTCTGTTTTAGGCTCATCTGGAGAACAGGAATGTGGATCATGTAAATTTGCTGGAACCACGTCAATGACATCGGAGACGTAAAACTGGAATATACTACAGGAAAAACTGTAATGGAATTACCTATAGGAAAATGATGTCTGTTTTAGGCTCATCTGGAGAACAGAAATGTGGATCATGTAAATTTGCTTGAACCACGTCAATGACATCGCAGACGTAAAACTGGAATATACTACAGGAAAAACTGTAATGGAAAGTAATATTCCAGGAAGTGTAGTGCGGAAGAAGAAACATACCTACATACATGTATAAGTAGGTGTTGATTGTCGGCGTTTATAGCCTTAGGAGATACATTGCCCGTCCACGGAACGAATTTTTCTTCGTCACACTTTTTTTTTTTTTTTTTTTTTTCCTCCCCCCGTTTGGTAGCGATATTCCACGGACGTGACTTCTGCACAAGTACCTAGGGCTGCCTGGAAGAGACTGACAAGAAACGCCGATCCTATTTATGTAAATAGGGTTTTCCCAGTTCTAAACTGAAGATAATTTGCTAGTGTTTCCAGTGTTTTCCACGGATTTTTAATTGTAGATTCTTCTGTAGGTACTTGCCTATGTAAATTGTTGAAATTTTTTGCTAGTGTTTTCCAGTTTCCACGATTTTTACCTACTTATGTAGAATGTGAAATCTTCTCCAGTTAATTCCCAAGTTGTGTGCTGTGTAATTTGTTAAAGAATCTAAGTGCTTTATAAATCTTCTAGTCCTTTAGAGTGTTAAAGAATCTTCTCAAGTTAATTCCCATGTTGTGTGCTGTGTAATTTCTTAAAGAATCTGTGCTTTATACCTACTTGGTAGATTGTTCATAAGATCGTAAGGAATCTACTCCAGCTAATTTAGAAGTTGTGTGCCATTCCAACATTGAATTTCCTCACAAAAATAGGGTTATTTCAAGTGGGCAAAATGAGCACCAAATCTTCTTCGGGGTCGTCGAGTGCCACAGATTTGACCAGCTCTTGTATGGCCCGCACCAGGCTGAAACCCTGCCACAAAACTATCAGCACGACCACTGTGAATGTACCAATCAGAAGTGCCCAATCTAGAATTAACTGTGGTGGGGATGGTGGGTGTTACCAACCCAGGACTGATGCACGATCAAGTGGCTTACAGACGGACCAAAATGGTGAGTAGAAATAACGAGGGTTTTTTTTTTTTTTTTTTTTTTTTTTTTTTTTTAGTTTTTTTAAACTTTGATTCTGCTGAGATCGTCAAAAAAGCGAAAGAGAGAAGGAGACAGGATAGAAGAAAACCAGGCGTTCTGAAGACGAACTTTATATGATTGTGATAGTTCGCCCTGGGCAGGAATAGAATAGAACGCCGCTGTCCTAGGTTAGGTAGGTAATGTGTGGATACCTGTGATTGAAAATACCGCGTTTGCTCTTCAGGCTTCTTATCCGAACAGTATGGAATGTTAATACAGGATTCATAACAAATAATATTAGGTACTACTGTGATTGATTAAAAATGAACAGGTAAAATCCATTTTTTTTTACTGACTCTTTAAGAGTTATCCCAATCGTTATATTTTCAGAAGATAAGTTGCTGCGGCAATAGTTGGAACGGACGCCTCTAATTCTGACTATGAATTCCACGGGACACATCAGATAGTACACTCAAAGGCTGGCGGACTTTTCCAGACTGCCCCTTGTGAGAGCAAACACCAGTCAGTCAACGAGAATTGAAATAAGCCCTGTTAACATTTTTTTGGTCTTGTGAGCCTTATTTAGCTTAGTTGGTAGTTGCGGTCTGCCTTGTTAAGCGCTAGCCGCGGGTTCGATTCCGCCCCCCCCCCCGGGACGGATTTTATCCTGATGGGATTTGGGATAATGTTCGTTCTCGGAATGGCTGCTTTCTCCTATCTGTTCTTCCTTCTCTCTTCGAATTTCGGACGATAAAACCATAGCATTTACATTCCCCTCTTTAAAACCCTTAAAAAAAAAAAAAAAAAAAAAAAAAAAAAAAAACATTTGTCGTGAGGTCAATCCGATTTTTTCCGAATAAGAAGGTTCCTGTTCACATTAGACGACACGATTTTTTGTCAAACTTATGAAAATTATATAGAGTCTAGATAGAGGGTTTCTATCATTTTCATAGGTTTGGTTTTGTAGCCGACCACGCTCTACTAAACGCCCGTTTCCACCTGTGAGTTTTATCCGATTTCTTTTTTTCGAATATCCTGTGGGCAATGTACCTAATTTAAATGAGAGTGCTCCCACTACACACTACACGATTTTTTTCCGAACGACACAAAATGTCCTGTAAGCAATATAAGTTAGATGAGAGTGTTCCCACTACACACGACACGATTTTTTTCCGAACGACACAAAATGTCCTGTAGGCAATATAATTTAGATGAGTGTTCCCACTACACACGACACGATTTTTTTTTTTCCGAACGACACAAAATGTCCTGTAGGCAATATAATTTAGATGAGAGTGTTCCCACTACACACGACACGATTTTTTTTCCGAACGACACAAAATGTCCTGTAGGCAACATATAATTTAATGAGAGTGCTCCCACTACACACGACACGATTTTTTTCCTAACGACAAGTGGGAACGGGCCTGTAATCGGGCGTCTACGCTTCCAATGTCAGACAAGCCTTATCCTATATCCTATACCTATTGGTTTTCGCATTTCCAGATCAAGTTGTGTATCTCTGGACACTCTAGGGTTCTATGACGATGACTGGAATGGTAA
>NW_007378594.1:61705-97427 GCF_000475195.1 Diaphorina citri | reverse complement strand
GTAAACATTGGATTTTAGGATTATTGAGATATTGGGAAAATCCTACAATGCTGCAGTGAGCACGAAAGTTGTGACATACCTAATAACACAAAGAAACTGCATTTACATTTATTTATATATTTAAAGATATCGTTCTTTTTTCTTTATATAGTCTGGAGAAGTAGGACATTTAAGGATCCAAGTCTCATTGTATTAGCACTAAGAAACAAAGTTTGGGGAAAATAAATTTCCCAATTAATCACGTACCTAGGTAGGTAATTATCAATTTTATTTTGTCCCCACAGGAAATTCAGTCGAATGTGAAATATTGTGTGAACCAGAACACATGGATTTGGGCCAAGTTCAATCTCAATTTCATATTGAAGGATTTTTTCAAATTCAAAATATACAAACTAGTAGAGTGAACTTTCTTTTGCGATGTACAATAGAAAGCGATGGTCAAAAGATAGACGAATATAATCTTGACAAAATGGACAGCCAATATTCAACCAGTCTTGATACGAATGGAACCACAAAACTTTCATAAACTCAGGTATATTATGCCTGGTCCATGACTTTCAAAAATATTATCCAGCTCTTGATTATTGATGATTGGTTATATTTCAAGTATCAAAATTAGATTGCACCGTATACTATGGAGACCAAAGAATTAACATTGAACTAAATCAGGGAAAATATGAAAAACGATAGAGGTAAGTCTTAATTGGAACTTGGCCTGACGCACTACCGTGAGCTCAGATTGCAAGACAATCTTCAAGAAAAATAGTTGTGCCTAAATTTAAAGATATCGTTCTTTATATAGTCTGGAGAAGTAGGACATTTAAGGATCCAAGTCTCACCAGCATTGTATCAGCACTAAGAAACAAAGTCTGGAAAATAAATTTCACAATTAATTTCACAATTAATCACGTAGGTAGGTAATTATCAATTTTATTTTGTCCCCACAGGAAATTCAGTCGAATGTGAAATATTGTGTGAACCAGAACACATGGATTTGGGCCAAGTTCAATCTCAATTTCATATTGAAGGATTTTTTCAAATTCAAAATATACAAACAAGTAGGGTGAACTTTCTTTTGCGATGTACAATAGAAAGCGATGGTCAAAAGATAGACGAATATAATCTTGACAAAATGGACAGCCAATATTCAACCAGTCTTGATACGAATGGAACCTATGAAAGCAATAACAACACAATAAAGACATGTCAAAAGAAAAATAAAATAATCCTTGTCAATAGTGAAAGCATTCGAAATTATGAAGATTTAGTCAGAAAGTTGGACCTCGTGAAAGATAATACAGACTTGCATAAAAGTAATGTTGCGGCAATTTCTATACCTAAAGAAGAGAGTACAAACAATATTGAAAAATCTGAAACTAGTAATGAACTAACTAAAATCAAATATGTTGATGGTTTGGCAGCATCCTCTAGTTTCAAAAGATTGGGATCTTTACGAAATGATTTCATTATTCTGTATCCAACTATAGATATGCTTGGTCCTAATGAATATCAAGCCATTATGTTTGAAAAGGCCTTACATTTGGAGAAATCTATTCAAGTGTTTCATCTTTTAACACTGACATGATTTTTTCAGGAAAAGACGTCATCTTTGAGCTATTATTGAGAAACATAACCAGCGCAAGTAACTTCCACATGATAAACATTAACCATGGCATCTGTAGCGGTTGTTACGCTAAACAGCAGTATCCCAACAACGAACACTCCAACGTACGCCTGTGCAAACACTTTGAGAAATATGTCCACATCGAGCCAAATCTTGTCACGTTTGAGGACGAAACCTCGAGAGGTGTGACATTTTCCATCAACTATGGCACAGAAGAGTTCTCGCATTTCATAAGGAGAACGACCGGTTGTAATGTTACCGAATATCACACGACTTTCTGTATCTATGTGAACAATTCCTGCCATAGTATGTGTGTGGTACAGAAATATATTCATCTAGTTATCAGATTCAGTACGATCACTCGTAACAAAGCGGAGTGTGATAGATTTCTTCTACCAATGGATGTCAGTGTGAGACATCAACATGAAAGTTATGTGGGGAAGATGTTGGGTGATGATGGGAACACTTCTGATATGAGTGCAGCAAGTCTTAAAGACCCTCGTGTTGATTTTGGTCAACGAAAGGCGATGGACTCTATAACGGTAAGTTTATTTCAGATACTCCAGCATTTCTTGTTGTAGTTAGATTGCAATATTAGGTACCTACCTACGTAATTTGTTGCTGCCTGATTTTTCAAGTCAGCTAATATTTGTAAACTTCATTGTTTCTTTAATAGGACTCTATAACGGTAAGTTTATTTCAGATACTCCAGCATTTCTTGTTGTAGTTAGATTGCAATATTAGGTACCTACCTACGTAATTTGCTGCCTGATTTTTCAAGTCAGCTAATATTTGTAAACTTCATTGTTTCTTTAATAGTCTCTCACATTTTATTTGTATATTTTAGGTCAAGTTCTTCAATTATAAATTGGACAGAACAAACGATGCGCAACCATTTTGGCTCTATAATAATACAAGTCAAAATGTGGAAGTCTCCGTCAAAGTGATCGACAAATACAGAAAGTCCGTACAAATCATATCCGAAAATTTCGTCTTAATAATACAAGTCAAAATGTGGAAGTCTCCGTCAAAGTGATCGACAAATACAGAAAGTCCGTACAAATCATATCCGAAAATTTCGTCGTTCTTCTCTTTAGAATCTGATCTCTGTTGTTTTGCACCTGAGGCTATAACAAAATGAAGTCATTAGCACAATACACAGAGTGTTCAAGCGGGCATTTCAATTACATAAATATCCCTTTTTTGGAGTTTTTTCGTGCTTTTGAGTACCGCATATTAATCCTTCTTGACTTTTCCTCAGTTCTTTATGACAGTTGTGTGTCTTAAGTACTTCATTGAGTATTTTGACACTTTGAAGGAATTGTGTGAGACTGAGAGAAAGAGGAGTGATATTTACCATAGTGGTTCTGGTGATGGAGTGACCTACAGGGAGCTCAATATTGAGGAGTATCGCATTCACTCCACTATAGTCAGGATCCGAAACAGTAAAAAATCAACAAATCTGCAGAATGATTTAAAGAGCAATCAAATAAAGATTGGATAAATAACGATGCGATGTCGTGTAAAATGGATAATTTTCTCCAACCAAATCCAAACAAGCTTGAAATTGAGTGAGGACAATGTCGCGATGTTGACAAGCTAAACAGAGCCCAAGTCGAGGACCTAAAACTAACCCCGAAAGAATGACTTGGAAGTCATGAACTCAAATTCATCTGTTTAGGAAGTTCGTCCCGGCCGGGAATGGAACCCGCGAACTGGCGTTTACAAAGCAGGCACACTACCCTCCACAAGCTAACTAGGCAGGCGCGGAAAAACCAATCTAGCCATACTTAGAAAGCCACTGCTGTATCATTATGCCAATAGTCAAACGTGTTGACAAGAGTACAAGAGTGTTGAAAACTGGAAAGAAAAAGATCTTTAACGCTAAAACCTGATCTTTATCTGTGCTGGTGGGTAGATGGATTATGTCTCTGATATGTTTGTCTATGTATACACTGTTATGTCTGTAATAGTGTCTACGATATGTTTGTCTTTACTATTTATATCTGTGTGAGTTACTTGCATATTGACCAGGCCTAATACAAGCGTTTCCATGTTCACATGTTGCAATGAGTCTGTTTCTGTCTCGTGAATATTGTTTCGTTGTTGCAGTTCTGTTTCGTTGAATGTTGTTTGCAGTATGTTGTGTATGCTTGGAGTATGTTTTGTATGTTATCATGGGGCGTGGGGACGCTGTCAGTTTCACTTGTAGGATTTATGGTCTCCCGGGTGACATTTGCCAGTAAGGGCAGCTCCTCTGTCTGGTAGATTCTGGAGACCTTGGCTTCTAGGACGTTGCTTGAGATATATGAATATATCCATGTTATTGTCGATGGTGTTCAATGATTTACTTCATTTGCTGATTGGCAGAAGAGGTCATATTGTGCTTAGTGTCTATCAAATACATCTAAATTTTACAAATCATCAATAAACCGTATATGTATAGGTATCTCAAATTTGACAAAAAAAAAAAATCGAAAATCAAAGTCTCACACGATAATTAAAAATAAAATAAAATACTGTAGTAATAGAAAGTAAAAAAATATCACCCAAGATATGCTATATAGCTATAATATTCGAATAATAATGAGAATTTAATGAGCCACGGGGATCTAAGTATGATGATGAGATGGGTAAAAAACATCGGTAAGATCGTGGCTATAATTTATAATCAGAAAAATATATGAGGCAAGAATATTTCTAAATATTGAACTCCTATACGGGGTGACTCAACAAGAAGAGCTTTTGGAGGGGGGAATTGTGATGTGAAATACATACTAAGGCCAGCCACTCATTATCAGGTAGACCTGATCAGGTGTCAAGTATACCTGATAGTCAATTCTACCTGATAGTGTGTCTGGCTGGGGGACGTTAAACAGGGAATAAATCAGAAAAATATATGAGGCAAGAATATTTCTAAATATTGAACTCCTATACGGGGTGACTCAACAAGAAGAGCTTTTGGAGGGGGGGGAATTGTGATGTGAAATACATACTAAGGCCAGCCACTCATTATCAGGTAGACCTGATCAGGTGTCAAGTATACCTGATACCTGATAGTCAATTCTACCTGATAGTGTGTCTGGCTGGGGGACGATTGTCTGGCTGGGGGACGTTAAACAGGGAATAGTATTCTGTATCCAACTATAGATGTGCTTGGTCCTAATGAATATAAAATCATAGAATTCGTTTATCATCCATTCACTAGTGGGCAATGCAGGTAAGTGAATGACTGGTAAGTGTGATACCTGGTAGTGATTGACCAGGGTTGAATGGTAGAGATTGCCCTAAGCAATAATTTCGCTCTTCATTTGCAAGTTTATGTATTTCTGTACTACATTGGAAACACTGAAACAAACCAAATCAATTATTTAGATGTATTAATGATTGAATCATGTAACTTATCTCCTCCAGTCGGAATTTGAAACTCTCTAAATCAATAATATGTATTCTATCAATGATATCTGTATTTCAGGTTGAACATACAACTATTCACATTAGAAAACGAGTTAGACATCACCTCTGAATTGAAGTATGACGAAACACGATGTATAGATCTGCTATCCATACAATACAACTGTTTCGATAGCTATGTAGAAATAGTAGATGTCAATCTGAGCAAAAACGGTGGTAGCAAATGTTACAGTAGCTATGAATACTATTTTGATTTTCTGAAAATTCCCAGTCTGAACGAAAAGTTGGAACCTAAAGAAATCACGAGACTGGACCATACATTTAACTTACCAAATTTTGAAGCAGGTATGGATGAATTAGGAACATTCTTGTTAAAAACTGACTGGTACATCTTCAAATCCCAACAAACTTTCCTCATTTCTTCACCTCCTTAACTCCATGCATGTAGGAACATTCTTGTTAAAAACTGACTGGTACATCTTCAAATCCCAACAAACTTTCCTCATTTCTTCACCTCCTTAACTCCATGCATGGCATAAACAAAAAGCCCAATGTGAGGCTTAGGTGTACGGGCATATGGACAACTGCCCTGAAAGATGGGTTAGATTATACGAATCTCCACCTCCTTCTGCTGCCCCTAATGTACATGCTTTCTGCTCGACGGATGGCTCTCAGCCAGACCATTATGTTTGAAAAGGCCTTACATTTGGAGATATCTATTCCGTGAACATGGGATTGCATGTTGGTTGTTTGGATTTGTTCCGGATTAGGAGGAACGGAAATAGTAAGCAGGTATCGGGGTATTTAAGATCTGTGCTTTGTTCTTGAAAAGGTCTGATAGAGGGAACTGTAAGAACGTGAAATCGAAGAGATAAGGAGGACAGGATAGGAGAAAGCCAGCCTTTCCGCGAGATGATCCTCTGCCTCTATTCTCCGTTTAGGTTAAAGTTCGGCCCGGAACGGACTCGAACCCTCGACCAAGAGCTTACGAAGCAAACGCGCTACCTTCCAAGCTAAATAGGCTAGCAAGTGGAAATTGAAACCAGTTTATACATTTTAGTGAGAGCACGTGAATTTTAAAATCACCCGCGGTCCAATATTGGAAAGCTAAAGCTCAAAGTCATTGGAAAGTCTTCACCTTTCCTATCAAATGCTAGCGGTTGTTACGCTAAACAGCAGTATCCCAACAACGAACACTCCAACGTACGCCTGTGCAAACACTTTGAGAAATATGTCCACATCAAGCCAAATCTTGTCGCGTTTGAGGACGAAACCTCCAGAGGTGTGACATTTTCCATCAACTATGGCACAGAAGAGTTCTCGCATTTCATAAGGAGAACGACCGGTTGTAATGTCACCGAATATCACACGACTTTCTGTATCTATGTGAACAATTTCTGCCATAGTATGTGTGTGGTACAGAAATATATTCATTGAAAAAGGAGAATTTGGGAATTCGCGAAATGCCTATGAAAATCCTTGAAGAACATCACTTTCAACTATCGACCATAAAGGCAGAAGTACCTACCTATCTGAAATAAATGGTGAAATCTGCTTTGGAGATCCGATTTAGAAACAAAATTGTACCTTGAGGAGAAGAGCCAGATCGGAATGAAAAAAAGCTGTCTGTGCAAAGTTTAATATAAAACGAATCCATAGAGCGAAGATGTGTTGGGTCATTTTGCACAAAAAACGTCCTCCCAACCTTGCACCTTATTGAGATCCGATTTAGAAACAAAATTGTACCTTGAGGAGAAGAGCCAGATCGGAATGAAAAAAAGCTGTCTGTGCAAAGTTTAATATAAACGAATCCATAGAGCGAAGATGTGTTGGGTCATTTTGCACAAAAAACGTCCTTCCAACCTTGCACCTTATTAAAAAAAAATATTGGAAACATTCCAAAGCTCATTGAGAAGTTTGAAACGAGAGATAAGGATCGAGGAATGCGAGATGAAGCTACACCTCACACCAGAGGCGCAATTATTACCAACAATCTGGTTTCTGGTTGCTCACTCGATAGTCTTGGCGATAGTTTACCACCCAATATACATAGTGGGACTTGGCGCCTTTACACTGAACTTGGCTTTGACTTTTCTGCCACCTAATGTTTAGACTGATACCTACTTAATCTGGGCTCTAGCTCCCTATAATTGTCACTAGCATTTGTTTTATGGCTCGGTCAAACAATCTTTATAGTGTTTTTCATATTAAGGAGTTCTCCAAATTCACGAGGGCCTTAGCTCTACTAGGTATACGTTCAAAAGAAAACTTATGTAATTTAATATCCCTTACCTATGAATAGGTACATTATCAAGAAACCTATTTCCATAGCTACTATCTAAAAGAATAGTTCATAGTGTATGTTCCATAACTTTGTTCACTTCTGATGTTTCTACTTCTGTCTTTCTCTAGAATCTCAAGAACTGATAAGTTTTCAATTTAACTTCAACGTAAAGTGTGGGTGGAAGTTAAATGTTTTAAGAATCCGTCGCAATCATCAAGAAACCTATGTCCATAGTCCATAGCTACTATCTAAAAGAATAGTTTATAGTGGATGTTCCATAACTTTGTTCACTTCTTTAGACTGATACCTACTTAATCTGGGCTCTAGCTCCCTGTAATTGTCACTAGCATTTGTTTTATGGCTCGGTCAAACAATCTTTCAATAATAGTGTTTTTCATATTAAGGAGTTCTCCAAATTCACGAGGGCCTTGGCTCTACTAGGTATACGTTCAAAAGAAAACTTATGTAATTTAATAGCCCTTACCTATGAATAGGTACATCATCAAGAAACCTATGTCCATAGTCCATAGCTACTATCTAAAAGAATAGTTTATAGTGGATGTTCCATAACTTTGTTCACTTCTGATGATGTTTCTACTTCTGTCTTTCTCTAGAATCTCAAGAACTGATATGTAAGTTTTCAATTTTACTTCAACGTAAAGTGTGGGTGGAAGTTAAATGTTTTAAGAATCCGTCGCAAGACAAAACTTTCATAAACTCAGGTATATTATGCCTGGTCCATGACTTTCAAAAATATTATCCAGCTCTTGATTATTGATGATTCCGTCGCAAGATTTGTTAGACACCCAGTACGTGTAGCATTTATAATGTTGAAGAGATGGCTATCTTAATTACTGAGATATCTAATACACTTCCTAACGCGCATGTCTTGTTCAGCAAACGTGCTGGTGCTAGTATTTGCATGTCTTCTGGTTCATTGCTCGCCTGGTCTTCTCCTTTATCTGTTTCTAATTCAGTTCTTATTCTTGTTTTGTTTGTCCGTTTCTTGTGCTTGGTTGATTTGTTTTTATTTGGAGAAGGAGGATATGACTGTTGAAAAAGTAGAAATGAAAAAGTTTGATGATTTGGTTTCAGAGTTTCGTTAAAAAATGAACCCTAAGCTTAATGGAATAAATGAGATCAATAGATTAAGAAATGGGCCAAACTAAAGAGTAATCTGAGCCCCCAGAATAGAGAAAAACATCCATGGTACCTATAGAAAACATTGATGCAAATGTTCCTAACATAAAGGGAAGAAACTCAAGTAAAACGTAAACATACTGACTTTAGCTAAATGAGATCAATAGATTAAGAAATGGGCCAAACTAAAGAGTAATCTGAGCCCCCAGAATAGAGAAAAACATCCATGGTACCTATAGAGAACATTGATGCAAATGTTCCTAAATGTAAAACGTAAACATACTGACCTTAGCCGAGCAATGCATTTGGCATGATCAATGATTATTTTTATGATATTTTAAAAGGATAGGTCCTCAGTAAATAGCTGATTTAAAGTTTAAAAACCTTGGTTAATTGCTTTTCAAATTTAGATTTTTCAAAATTAAAGTTACCCCCCTAAGGTAGGTACTCCCGATATCTCACCCAGGCTGAGTGGGGTCAGGAAAAGCCAGCAGTACGGGATTGCCCAAATGGTCACCCATCCGGATTCCAATCACGTGCAATGTTTCTTAACTTCAGTGATCTATTGTGGACTGGTGCACTCAACGTAACTAATATCGTAAACAAAATGTATTATTTATTTCGAGACATTTTTTTTTTGTATTTTGTTAATTAATTCACGAAGAGACTCTCGGATTGAAAAGAGAGAAATCTTGTCTCCTTGATCAGAAAACGGAGGAAAAAAGTGTACAAGAAGACATAACAACAGTTTGGTGAGAGACTCTAGTGGTGACTGTAGAAAGAATGGATGTTTCTTTTGGAGAAAAGGTCCAATAAAGCAATTTAGAAAGATTTGACTTTGACATATTGTTTGATGATAATTATGTATTTATAAATGATTTTTTTGATAAACCATTTGAACGATTGAATGCTCACGTTCTCAAGTTATTATTTTGCATGTATTATGTATTTGTTCAAATACTTGAACAAGCCATACTATTTCAATATCAACATCCACCTAATAGAAAGATAAAGTCAAAATCTGACTCAGTTTCAACCAATTCTTTCATTTCACTCCACTATAGTCAGGATCCGAAACAGTAAAAAATCAACAAATCTGCAGAATGATTTAAAGAGCAATCAAATAAAGATTGGATAAATGACGATGCGATGTCGTGTAAAATGGATAATTTTCTCCAACCAAATCCAAACAAGCTTGAAATTGAGTGAAAAAAAAAAACACAGTCCAGGCGACAGACACGATTTAGAAGAAGAAGAAGAAGAAGAAGAAGAAGAAGAAGAAGAAGAAGAAGAAGAAGAAGAAGAAGAAGAAGAAGAAGAAACTGGAATCGATAAAATAAAGACCAAAATAAATAGAGCGATGATCAAAATAGACAAGGACCGGAACTTGTGAAGGGGGTTTTGGTCCTTCTGTGCCATGTATAACTTTTGAAGATGTCTCGAAGGTTTAGGTTCATATTGATATAAATAGGGCCATCGATCCACTCTATTGATATTGATATCACGAAAGATTCTCGTTCCAGACATTCTTTTTCTCAAAAGATTGGTCTTGCCATCCAGTCATGTCCCCTTTTTGGATTTTCTTCTTTCTTTACCTTTCAGAATTGTAGTAAATAGGGCCATCGATCCACTCTATTGATATTGATATCACGAAAGATTCTCGTTCCAGACATTCTTTTTCTCAAAAGATTGGTCTTGTCATCCAGTCATGTCCCCTTTTTCGATTTTCTTCTTTCTTTACCTTTCAGAATTGTACCTACATAATTATATTGTAGGACGACCCTCTGAAATAACTCCCCCTGTTTCTGGCCCTGATTAAAACGTTTAGTACTCTAGCCTATTAGATGACCACCTGAGCCAGCTTAATAATCACATCCAAACTGATTTAATAATCACATCAGATCTTCTGATAATGAATACCCCAGAATCCCCAAATGTCAGGATATCCTGGGCTACAAATCAATTTGTAGATTTCTTTCTCCAGATTACACCGTGTTATCTGTTTATGAATATTGATCTGTGCCAAATTCTTCAGCTTTTTTTAGAATATTCTTTCACTCTAATCGAATTTCTCGAACGAACAAAAAAACAACTGTTATCTGTTTATGAATATTGATCTGTGCCAAATTCTTCAGCTTTTTTTAGAATATTCTTTCACTCTAATCGAATTTCTCGAACGAAAAAAAAATAATAATAAAAAAATATGATAATGAATTAGATCTCTATGATTTGGTTCCAAAGAGTTTTGATTAGCTTGAACTTTGGTTCCAAATTGAGATTTCCTCTTCAACAAGGTTTGCCTTATGATATTCACATTACTTGGTCAATAAATGGCTGGTTAGCTTGAACTTTGGTTCCAAATTGAGATTTCCTCTTCAACAAGGTTTACCTTATGATATTCACATTACTTGGTCAATAAATGGCTGAGATGCCGTTTATTTCATTCCTTAATTCCCAGCCGTTTCTGAGATATAAGCGTGGTTCGCAAATCACGAACCACCCTGTATATATAGAGGGAACTGTAACTGTTAAGGTCTTATCGTCCCGAAGAGAGAATTAAGACAGGATAGGAGAAAGCCAGCCGTTCGGAGACGAACATTATCTGTTCAGGATAAAATCCGCCCCGGGCGGAAATCGACCCCGCGGCCTAGCGCTTACAAGGCAGACGCTCTACCAACCAATCTAAGTAAACTGGAAAATCATGTTTCGCTTTGTTGGGAATGTTTAACCATATTTGATGTAAAAGACAGAATAGCTCATGTATGAGTGTATGAAATACACCTTTTAATCTTTTTATTCAGTTAAACAAAATCATTAAAATGCATTATTTCAGTTTTTAATGGCTTTAAATTGATGTAGGAGTGATAGAAAATTATTATTTTGTTTAGAAGAGCTAATGTAGAAGGGAGGTCCCACATTGACGTCTTTTTGTACATCAGTACTTTTTTGTGGAGGGTAACTCTTGACGTTAATTTTTTAACACGAAGTGTTTTTTTTGGGGGTAGGTACATCCTATTCAATTCTTCTTACCTTCCGCCGGTTATTTGTTTTCAATTTTTGTTGGAACTCCGAATGATCTCTCTGGTTCTTTTTGAGATCTTTCAATTTCATTTGTTATTCTTCCAATAGCCAGCCGCTTTAAATTGATGTAGGAGTGATAGAAAATTATTATTTTGTTTAGAAGAGCTAATGTAGAAGGGAGGTCCCACATTGACGTCTTTTTTTACATCAGTACTTTTTTGTGGAGGGTAACTCTTGACGTTAATTTTTTAACACGAAGTGTTTTTTTGGGGGTACATCCTATTCAATTCTTCTTACCTTCCGGTTATTAGTTTTCAATTTTTGTTGGAACTCCGAATGATCTCTCTGGTTCTTTTTGAGATCTTTCAATTTCATTTGTTATTCTTCCAATAGCCAGCTCTTCTTCTTCTTCTTCTTCTTCTTCTTCTTCTTCTTCTTCTTCTTCTTCTTCTTAAATGGCTGATAATATCTACTAATATTAGACTCTTTTTAAACATTAGCTGATTACTATTAGGTTCTTACTCTTGTTTCTTTCAACTTGATTTTCTGATGTGTGAGAAGAGTGTGGGCTTTATTTATTGACCTACCACCAGAAGACAACTTGTTGCCTGTTATACTTGATCCAATTTATATTTAGTGCCATTTCAGCTTAGTTGATGACATGAAATAAATGTCGCCAGGCATTTAATGGTTTGCCCCCACTCAAACACATTAGTTTCGCTATTGTCTGCTTGAATTTCTTCATTGGCATTCATATTGTTATCTATTTTTTCTGTATTTGATAGTTTTTTCTTGTGTATTTGATAGTTTTCCACAAACTTCCAGTTCCTTCCTGTCTTCTTATTTTTGTTTCCTTTATTTTAAGTTTATGCTACTTTTCAATTTGATCTCTTTCATGCCCCCACTCACATACAGGAGTGTCGATTAGGAGAACTGGTTTGATTATGATTCGATAAAATAGTGAGAACTTTTTTGTTACTTTTATTCCGTTTTTTCCTTTTTTTATGTTTGTGATAATTTTTTAAACGGCTAAGGTCTTATCACCTTTTTTCGCCGGGATTTCAACTCCTCCATTGCCCCCACTCACATACAGGAGTGTCGATTAGGAGAACTGGTTTGATTATGATTCGATAAAATAGTGAGAACTTTTTTGTTACTTTTAAACCGTTTTTTCCTTTTTTTATGTTTGTGATAATTTTTTAAACGGCTAAGGTCTTATCACCTTTTTCGCCGAGATTTCAACTCCTCCACTTGGAACAAAGTGCATACCGCGAAATAGCCAGCTGCACGTAGATGGTCTGGTTTCTGGAACGTCACGTCACCCGTCTAGATATAAACCACGCTCGACGATGGTTCAGTGATTCGTTGGAAACTGGGCCATTCAACGGTTTAAATAGATACCTAGCTAGTCATTGATTTTTATTTCTTTGACGATGGTTCAGTGATTCGTTGGAAACTGGGCCATTCAACGGTTTAAATAGATACCTAGCTAGTCATTGATTTTTATTTCTTTATTATTCATTAGTCATTAGTGGATGTGTCAAAATCACGATTTTACATTGAACCAGTTGGGAGTTTTGGCATCTCCACTTATTAATAGATTAATTCGAAGTAAAGGAAACATTGATTTATTAGTGGATGTGTCTTAATTACCACTTTACATTGAATCACCTGATAGGTGTTTTGGCATCTCCAACCTCAGTGGTGCAGTTGTTAACGCGTTGGACTTTGGATCTGGAGGTTGGTGGTTCGAGTCCAAGTCATGTCATGAAATTTATCTCGGTGAAATAATCGGGGAACGATGTTTGTGACAAGCATTTAAATATGCTTAACACAATTAAAATTCCCTTTTGATCTCTTTCACAATTTCCATCTTTTCAAGTAAAGGAAACATTGATTTATTAGTGGATGTGTCTTAATTACCACTTTACATTGAATCACCTGATAGGTGTTTTGGCATCTCCACTAATCCACTTATTAATTCGAAACGGTCTGATTAATTCGAAGTATTGGAAACATTACATTGATCCATTAGTGGATGTGTCTAAATCACCATTCTGTGTATATTTTGACTGAATCATCTCCACAGAACCTCAGGTATCACACTAATTCAACTTCAGTCATCATAAATTAAGTTTTCATAATAAATAATTATTATAATTTATACTTAATGACATTTTACGGAGAGATTTTCTAGAACAAAGAATCATGGGAGAAAAAATTGAAGGTAAAAGAACAAGAGGAAGAAGAAAATTTGGATTGATCACGAATATTTTAAGAGGAATAAGCTTTGAACAACTAAAGGCAGATGCCCAAGATTGAGAGAGCTGGAGAAGGACGTGTTGATACCTGTCAGTAGGCAGATTTACAACTATATAATATATATAGTATGTAGTTGTGTATAGTTTACTATACAGTGCCTTATAACTTTTGAACGGCTTGGAATATTGAAGTTCTGTTTTGTTCTAAAGATAAGAAAGGGCCCATGGCAAAATCGATGATGATATCAAAATCCCGGTTCGAACCCCGGAAGTGGCACTTTTTGTATAAAAGTGATCATTTCTCGCGAATTTCAAATGAGAACCCCTATTTTTTATTGCATTTTCGAACTCTACGTCGAATTTCATGCGGAACCACATAATCTATTGCTATTATTGGTAAGTGGTAAGTACGGGGTCGAATTCTACGTCGAATTTCATGCGGAACCACATAATCTATTGCTATTATTGGTAAGTGGTAAGTACGGGGGGCATGGCCAAACTTGGCCAAACTTGTGGAAAAGGCATGGCCGAACTTGTAGTTATCAAACTAAAAACATAAACAAAACTCAAATATTAGGCGAGCGAGGAAAAGTTTTCTCTCCCGCAGTCTTATCGTTCCGAAATCAAAGAAGGAGGACAGGATAGGAGAAAACCAGCGGAAAACGAACATTACCTGTTAAAGATAAAGTTCGCCTTGGCCGGAATCGAACCCACGAGCTAGCGCTTACAAGGAAACCCTTCCAAGTCTAGGATTATTCAAATTAAAAAAATAATACTAAAAAAAAATATTTACCTACTGAAAGAAATTATCTGGTACATACTTCCTATTTGGCTATGTCAGGTTGCACTCAACCTCGTGAGGAGAATTGGGGAGCTCTGGGTTGCTTTAATATGCACCTAGTAGGTTTTTCACCGCCGGCCGTGCCGTTACTACTTTGTAGCAATAAAACAACTGCTATACATTAGACTCGTGTGGTCTGTGTCGTAGCATGCCCATCCCGTAGTATGCCTCTCGTCAGATGGGCGAAAAGAGATACACTACTTCCCATTTAGATGCTGTGGGGTCAACACGAGAACACCAGGAATTAACCCTGGACCAAAAAGACCAATCTGAGGCTTAGGTATAGGGGCAATACAGCCCTAAAGGATGGGTTAAGCTTCTACGAATTTACGAACCCTGGAAAGTATCGGTCCGGATAAGCTCCTCCGACACATGAAAGGGTTAACGCCCGTAATTTCCTACTCGAGCAGCAGCCAGGCAGTCCAATTAATAAGCTCCTCCGACACATAAAAGGGTTAACGCCCATAATTTCCTACTCGAGCAGCAGCCAGGCAGTCCAATTAATAAGCTCCTCCGACACATACCCGTAGTATGCCTCTCGTCAGATGGGCGAAAAGAGATACACTACTTCCCATTTAGATGCTGTGGGGTCAACACGAGAACACCAGGAAGTAACCCTGGACCAAAAAGCCCAATCTGAGGCTTAGGTGTAGGGACTGTAGGGGCTATACAGCCCTAAAGGATGGGTTAAGCTTCTACGAATCTACGAACCCTGGAAAGTATCGGTGCGGATAAGCTCCTCCGACACATGAAAGGGTTAACGCCCGTAATTTCCTACTCGAGCAGCAGCCAGGCAGTCCAATTAATAAAATCCGGAGACATAGACACACCTTGCTTCGCATCCCGGCTTGGGACTTATTAAATAATAATCGTAAAAAAAAAAAAAAATCAAATTAGTTAAGGTACCAATGTAGATATAGGTACATACTTAAAATCTCGTGAAGATTTTATATCGGATTTTTAAACATTTAGTTATCCAGTTGCCATCAGACCATTTACCATTCAGTGTGATCCGGACTTGATATACAGGGTGTTAAATGAAGAACGATCATAATTATAAATTTGCGTAGACTCTGTAGACTGACGATCCGACGAGGGACGAGAGAAGAGTGAGAAAAAATTATCAAGATCGGGACTGACAAGAAACGACGAATCTATTAAAGTAGGAAAAGGCAAGGAAGAAAGGAGAAGAAGAAGAAGAAGAAGAAGAAGAAGAGTAAGAAGGAAGAAGAAGAGGAAGAAGAAGGAGGAGGAGGAGGAGGAGGAGGAGGAGGAGAAGAAGAAGAAGAATACAAAGAAAGAATAGAAAGTCATAATGATGTTTTGACATCTCCACCAATATTAATGCAATAATAAAACCATTCAAAAATGTCTACATAATTTTACTTATATTTATTTAGGCTGGTTTAGGTTTTTTTGGGAATCTCTATGGTTTTTAATCAATAGGGGAAAATTTACCAAGTGTTGTGTATACCCTTGAAAGTTCTAACTTTTTAATAGGTATGGTTTTTAATCGTTACTTAGTACTTACAGGTCTGTCCCAATATAACTGAAGAGTTCTCGGTGTTATTTGTTTTGATAGATAATTAGGTCTCATCGGATCGTTAAAAGAAATATCTGCGAATTCTGAGAATTTTCTTGTTTTCTTACCACAAAACAAGAAGTGGGTGTCTCACAAAAGTGCCTGTTGGGTGTTTCCTTTTCTTCTTTCGTCTCTCTCTCTCTCTATTTCTTTTTTATCCGCCTACTTATTTAATGTCTTAATTATTTGATTTTATTGCACGTACTTAAATACATACCTTTTACATGTGTGTTTGATTCTTCAGGTGTCTTGTTCTACTGTCCAACGCGTTTCAGTAGCTCAGAGATAGGTCGTGGGATTCGTAATTCAGGAGACGGAGGTTCGATTCTCAGAAGCGACATAAAAATTTCATCAATTCAATTTGGTCATTTTGGAAAGTTTTGTAAAAACCTTTCCCAAAGAAGAGAATAGTTTCCTTTTGCGGGCTCGTTGATGTGATATGTTACGAAATTATAAATTTTAATCAGTAAATGGTTTCTTTAAATTAAATTGATCCCAAGGGCAAGGAAAGCCTAGACCTTTGACAAAATGGAGTCTGCCTGAAGACATGTGATGTGTTCCAATCCACTCGACGAAGAATCTACGAACACTCGACCGTGTGTTGGTGCGGTTGTGTGTATCCTTTATTCGTTCCGGTTCTAGGTGTCCACTATTCGGCGCACTTACCCTAGCGCCCCTAATAAATTACCTGATAGGTCACAGGTAATAATCATTAGCGAATTTCATGTGTATCGCTCTAAGTAAGAATAGAATACATCAAGTAATATTTAAAATCGTCGTAATGAGATAAAAGTCGAAGTCTGTTCTTGTTTCCAGCTCAACGCATGGGCACGTATGAAACATCAAACGTGGAGAAATAAATGAGAGAGTAAAATGTTCTGGTGGGGTCAAGCACATCGCTTCCTTCGGGGGTCGAGTGGATTGGAACACATCACATGCCCTCAGGCACACTCCGTTTGTCAAAGGTCTGGGATTTCCTTGTCCTTGGGATCAATTTGATTTGAAGAAACCATTTACTTAGACTGTCATCCATGTCACAATTGTCTCAGTTTACACCGGAGAGATTTGTATATTGTAAACTATATTGAAGTTTCTACGAAAAAAAAAAAAAAAAAAAAAAACATTATTTTCGTTAGTCAAAGATGGTCAAGGCAAGCTCTATCCTCAGATCTTTTGTCGCCAAAAATCTGATCTAATCCAACCTTGCCGTAAATGGTTTCCAGTTTCTACTCAGTAAAGGTCTTAATATGCCTCAATCTGTGCAGCTCCAGAATTTGTCAAGCTACCATCATCTCCCCGAGAGAAGGTAACAAGATGCCACATGAAATGCAAACGTCATTCTGGCAATGCACATAACACCTAGACGTTCTTTATTATTGAGTTATGTGAGCGAGATTGATGCGGATTTTGTGTATTTTGAGCAATTTGCTACTTATTTGACACTCTGATAACCACGAAGGGCTATGTACGAGTTCGGTGCGAAGAAAAAAAAAAAAAAATGTATGAATTCGGTCCGATTGAAAAAAGGTTATGTATGAATTCGGTGCCCTAATACCTGCCCTGGTGATCAGGTAATAATAGTTTAGCCAACACCTGAGAGCAGCCTAAGGCCCGTTTCGTTCTTATTTGAACTCATCAGTTAGACATAGGTGCTGGCCAAGAATTTAGAAGTGTTATTTAAACATCAGAGATGGAAACAAATAATACTATTATCTTTACCTATACATTGTACTGATATTGTGTATTTTATGTCAAATAAATTGTACAAATAAATTACAAAATTACAAAAAATACAAATTGTGGAGAAACGAGAACCTGCGTTTTCTATGTAAGATTATATTTGTGTTGAGTGTTGAGTGTTGTTGTGAGCGCCACAATAGTATTTTTTTCCTCATGTACCTCTAAAACTTTGTTGATATTGGACTCATATAAATTTAATTTTCAGAAGTTATTGAAAAGGGATATTCAGAGATGGGTGTGTATTTGACAGGAATTGCAAATGTGCTTTGAAACTATACGCCGATAGGAGTTTCATATAGGAAAAGCTGAACTGTCTTCAGTTCTCTTACTTAGTTGTTGTTGATTCTGTTATCAATGGGATTAGACTCTCAGGCACTGTTATCTTATTTGTTTTGCCTTATTCTTGTGGTGTTTTCTTAATCCCGTCGATTAGTTCCATCATCTTCTATGCCTTTATGCTACTGTTTTTACACTGTTTTGGCTTTAATGACATCATGGATCTACATTTTCCACCTATTTTAGCTATTTATCATGTCTACTATGTTTCTTATAACCAATGACAGTACAACGGCTGGCTTTCTCCTATCCTGTCTTCCTTCTCTCTTCGATTTTCGGGACGATAGGACCATAGCAGTTACAGTTCCCTCTGTCAAAACTCTTTAAAAAAAAAAAAAAAAAGCTGAATGAACTTAATCACGAGGAATATTGATGTGAAAGTTCTAAATAGACAGAGCCGAAAAAAAATTCGGCCCCGCCGGGAATCGAACCTGTGACCTCCAGCGTGCAAGCCTAGTATGATACACACTCGCCCACAGAGATTGCTCAATATGAAGACATTATAAACCAGACAAAGTGATAGATCAAAAACATCTATGGTTCACTCTGTTACTGATAGAAACCAGAGAATTCCTCCAATAAGTGGTCCTTCGGGCCGGATATTTAATACTCCCGAATATGTTCAAGGAGGTATCTAATGGGTAATATAGGTATTTGATAGGTGTTCCGGACGAGCGGTATATTAACACTAATTAGAGACCATTTCTTACCGACAGGAGAGGCACCTTGTTATTTTCATGCAACTATGTTGCGTTCATTGCGTGTGGTGGTCAAAGAATTCTTCTCCAACTTGGTCTTCTTGAATTATCGATGTTTTGGTAATTTGGTGCTCGATTTTTTTTTATTTTAATTTTTTTATTTTTTTAGTTGGGTCTGATTTAGACTGCATTAATCAGAAAAGAACCAACACCCAACAGGCACTTTTGTGAGACACCCACTTCTTGTTTTGTGGTAAGAAAACAAGAAAATTCTCAGAATTCGCAGATATTTCTTTTAACGATCCGATGAGACCTAATTATCTATCATAACAAATAACACCGAGACCTGTTCAGTTCTATTGGGACAGATCTGTAAGTACTAAGTAACGATTAAAAACTATATTAAAAAGTTAGAACTTTCAAGGGTATACCTACACAACACTTGGTAAATTTTCCCCTAATGATTAAAAACCATAGAGATTAACAAAAAAACCTAAACCAGCCTAAATAAATAAGTAAAATTATGTAGACATTTTTGAGTGGTTTTATTATTGCATTAATATTGGTGGAGATGTCAAAACACCATCATTATCTATGACTTTCTATTTTTTCTTTGTATTCTTCTCCTTCTTCTCCTCCTCCTCCTTCTTCTTCTTCTCCTTCTTCTTCTCCCTGCCTTTTCCTACTTAAATAGATTCGTCGTTTCTTGCCAGTCCTGATCTTGATAATTTTTTCTCACTCTTCTCTCGTCCCTCGTCGGATCGTCAAAACCATACCTATTAAAAAGTTAGAACTTTCAAGGGTATACACAACACTTGGTAAATTTTCCCCTATTGATTAAAAACCATAGAGATTCCCAAAAAAACCTAAACCAGCCTAAATAAATATAAGTAAAATTATGTAGACATTTTTGAATGGTTTTATTATTGCATTAATATTGGTGGAGATGTCAAAACATCATTATGACTTTCTATTCTTTCTTTGTATTCTTCTTCTTCTTCTCCTCCTCCTCCTCCTCCTCCTCCTCCTCCTTCTTCTTCCTCTTCTTCTTCCTTCTTACTCTTCTTCTTCTTCTTCTTCTTCTTCTTCTCCTTTCTTCCTTGCCTTTTCCTACTTTAATAGATTCGTCGTTTCTTGTCAGTCCCGATCTTGATAATTTTTTCTCACTCTTCTCTCGTCCCTCGTCAGTCTACAGAGTCTACGGAAATTTATAATTTTACTCAATCATCATATTTATTATCGCTCGTCTCTTCGACTTGTAATGCCGCCACTGGTCGTTACTCGATTAAAGTAGCTACTCAATAATTGGACAATGGACGTGAGGACAATTATTGTCCTCACGAGGCTGAGTGCACCCCGAACTCCAAGCACAGAGCCGAAAAAACCTTGGCCCCGCCGGGAATCAAACCCGGACCTCCTGCGTGCAAGCCTTGTGTGATACCCACTCGACCACGGAGGTTGCTCTTTTTTTTAGAAAGGATAAGGAAAGTAAAAAATACACCTCCACAACCTTGACCCAAATGAAGTTGTGACTATGGCGAAAAACTAATAGCTTATCCCGAAATTTAGCTAAAAAGAGAGATGACAGGTAGGACACTTATCTATTAGATAAGAAAAACTAATAGCTTATCCCGAAATTTAGCTAAAAAGAGAGATGACAGGTAGGACACTTATCTATTAGATAAGATACTTAGGTACCTGGTTATATCTACATACTTTCCTTTTACATACTCAACAAAGTGCCAAATTTCATATTCACAAAATCTCATCTCACTATGACAAAGTATATATATCAATTACCTTTCTTTTCTATTGAAGATATTAGGTAGATATTCAAATTCCATTGTATACTTTACCTACAAAGGCCCACGTTTAAAATACCAAACATCATTTTCGAAAATTAAAAATACAAAATTTTGACACTTCAAATTTCTTTTGTTGCCATTTCCAACACTTTTGACATAATCATGTTCAACTTGGTTGTATTCGTTATATCAATACCCACTATTGCTTCCACTAATTCTTTTATTCTTTCACTACTGGTTCCACTTTTTCTGCTAATTCTTTTATTCTTCCCATAATTGCCACTTAAGATTTCCCCATGGAGAGATGGTCTTTTGTATTCAATTCATCAAATTGTCAGGTGCAGTTATAGGTATTTATAACTTGACAATGAGTTTCTACCTATTTTTGAATATTTGACGTGTAAAGTATTGGTCAAGTAGGTAGGTATGTTTAACACAGTTCTCTCTATGTTTTTTTCCACCACTAAAAGTGGTAGACAGTGTAAATCATGTATGTTAAGACTCAGATATGCAACTATCAATAAAAGACAAAACTTAGGTATTCAGTGAAAAATTAGACAAACATTTCTAAATTCCATAAAGCCCCCGGTTCAGTCATGGCTAAAGAAGTTCTTCCCAACACTCCAAGTCTCTAACTACTAACTACCTTTACTGATAACATGGTGCTAAACATTCTTCCTCTCAGAAGGGGAAAAATTCAAATCTATTAAAATACGAAAATAGAATAAAAAAAAATTGCAAACTCTCGGGCGAAAAATAAAAACACCCATCGAGATTGGTGATAACCATCACAGGAGCTACAATAGGAGAAAAAGTTTATAAAATTCCAACCGAGAATAATTTTATTCTTGCTTGACAGCTTTGGAAATCGGAAACCCTACAGGATGATCTCAAACCAGGGGGGCGAATCAGGTGAGCAAATTGTTGAGCCAAAGTAGCCACACTTATGATCCATACAGTACAGAGTATAACGATATGAACCTCTTAATATAATGCGCACTAATTTGCATAGTGCTAAAAAAGTCTTCATACGAGTATAAGTTTGTCAAGTTAATACATCTGAAATTCCTGGCCAGGGTTTGGTGTCTGTGCAATGCCCTGTTAGAAATATTAGATTCGATGAAGTCCTTTACAACAATTTCTTCATTTCATAGCTTAAAGAATGTTCAGAACTACCGTGAACTTTGCACAACCTTTCAATGACTGCATGACCGCCAGCATAAAATGAATCAACATCTAAACATCATCCCTCCTTAGTCGCCACAATTGTAGACAATTATGTCTACAGTTTAGACAAGGAGTAAAATCAGTAATAGAGAATGATTGTATATGTTTAAAAATAAATAAATAATGATTTATTGAAAAAAAAAAAAAAAAATATTTGTCTGGAAATTCTGAAAATCTCAACTTACTTTACCCGAAGTTTAACGAATAAAGAAATATATCTTTGTTGATTCTCAAGAATTATGTTTGTGCGAGACCGTGTTCAGAACTACCGTGAACTTTGCACAACCTTTCAATGACTGCATGACCGCCAGCATAAAATGAATCAACATCTAAACATCTATACTTGTCTGGAAATCTAAAAATCTCAACTTATTATACCCGAAGTTTAACGAATAAAGAAATACATTTTTGTTGATTCTCAAGAATTATGTTTGTGCCAGACCACGCGATTCGTTTTTCGGCAAATTTAACTTAACTTATTTTTCGGCGAACTTTGAAAAACTTGAGTAGGTGTCAAAATCAGAATGGTGAATGGTCGCAGAACACAACCTTGTGTGACACCGCTGTGCCGTAGCTACTCGGCGTGTAATCTTCGGCACGGGACATTACTAAGGATTAAATCGCTCGCTTATAACTTGGACTTGATTGAGTAATCCCACCAGGGCCGCATGCAAATGTGGTTATTTAGGTTTAAGTTAGGTACAGCCGATCACAGTCTTTATAAAGGTCTATTAAGAATATTAAGATACCTAATTTGACCATTGTTGAACATGAGAAAGTATCGACCTTGATAAAATCTCACAGTCTTTATAAAGGTCTATTAAGAATATTAAGATACCTAATTTGACTGTTGTTGAACATGAGAAAGAATCGACCTTGATAAAATCTGAGAAATTGTCCAGATTTTACCATTTCTGTCTGTCTCAATCTTTTTCTCTCTCCTAAATCGGATAAGCCCTTCTCTAGATTCTCAAGAACATCAAATACATAATTCATGAAAACTTTGAGAATTACACATTAGTAAGCATACCAAGTATATTTGTTCCTCCTTTTCTCAAGAACATCAAATACATAATTCATGAAAACTTTGAGAATTACACATTAGTAAGCATACCAAGTATATTTGTTCCTCCTTTTTTATTTGTACAAACATCACAATTTGTCCTGTTTCTGGAAATGTTCAAACGTGGCAAGTGAAGTGGTGAATTTTCAAGTTGAAACTTTAATAAGAAATGAAATTAAGTAAAATAATGACCACCGTGTAACGTACTTAATCAAAATTCCAGTTTTTTTGCTCGTGTCCGAACCAATTTGATTGGACGCGCCCAATTCTAACTCCGCCCCGGAAACCAATTCCATGGAATTATGGCAAAGCGGTTGCCCGATGTTTAAAGTTGACAAAGCTGATTGTGGTGATGAGTTGTGATCATGCCACAATACCATGGTACTGCCAGGTGGGCCCTGACAACTTGTGAGCTTCTAATATGTGAGCTTTGAATAGTATTTTAAATGGATCCAAAGATCTTGATCGTCTGTGGTGGTATCATTGACACTCAGGATAATGACCAGACTGACTCACCAAACAACTGCTGATCAAGTGTACATCAAACAATTGATGATTCCGTTTCTCAAGGTGTGTCCACACACAGTCGACTGGTCTTTGATCGACACCGGTCGATGTCGACTGACCCGTCCAAACTGCCTTAACAACATAGATTCAATTCGTCGATCGACGGCCAGTTGACCATGTTTGGACACACATTCATGGACACAGGAAGTAAGTTCGAAATTTTGAGCTTCAACCAAAAGAAAACGGTACAACCGGCCAAGTTCAACCAAGCCTCAAACTGTACAAGTCAAACTATAGGAGACTTTCATGTTTTCATTTTGGCGAATGGGTTTCTTCACTCCGGGATCTTGGACTATTAAGTTGTTGAATTTATGTGACTATAATCACGCCGAAGTTTAGTGCCAAATAAGAGTTCCCCCATCAGCTCATTTATTTGGCAACTTCTGATTTTATAATAAAATTATTATGTGTTTTTCAAATGTGAGCGTGTATAAGGTATCCTCATTAAAAAAAGTTGTATCAGAATTGGGCATGTCTCCGAGGCAGATAGTTATCCGAGAGGTTTAGAGAGGATTTAGCTTGGAGATTTCGAGTCCTAATTGAGAATCTAAAGTAGGAACCACGGGTGTAACACCTATTATGAAGACATCAAATCACCCTTACGGTATTTACTAAACTGGATAAAATATGGTTCAACAGAAAGACAGGAAAACTTTAAAATCATGTGAATAAACTGTTTATTGTTTGAGATCACCCAAATTAACACACATCAGGTGTGGTGAGGTATTTGAAATGAGTGGATCGTCGGCGCGGCACGGCGTTGCTAGTGCTCATTGGCGTTTACACAGCATTTAACAACGATTTGGTAGAAATACCTGATTATAAAAGTAATCATCAATAACTATAGGTAACTACCTATTTATCTGGCAAAACAACTTGAAGTTATGAAAATTGGTAGCTATGTGTTTATCAACATCGGCAGTTAAAGATTTCACTTGAGATAGGAAAAGATAGACATTCATAAGTCATTTAAAAGTCATCAACTAGATAATAAGGCACGAGCATATTTAACATTATAGACACTAGACCAGACACTGAGTGTCCATTAATCCACTATCTACTAGTTAACCATATCAACACACGTCTACACTTTCATGTCAACTTAATATAAATTGTAGGCCACTCATGAATGATTTTTATGACAATTTTTTAATGTCTTTTATAAGGTCATTAAAATTAATTTATGACTGTGCTAGAAGGAAAAAAAAGTTTTATGGATTGACTTCTTGAAAACAATAAAAAAAGTTGAACTGAACTTCTTGTTCAAATTGTAACCCAACCATTTTTTTCGCCAACTCCGCGGGTTGCAGTTACTAACGTGTTGGTATTTTTCGAGTTCTGAGAACTAATTGTCTTATGTGTCTGAGGAACGTTGTTGCAGTAGGGTCCAAACCTAAAGTTCTGGTTATGTACCTATACTGTCTACTTATAATAAATCAGGTGAACAACAACTCAACAGTTTAATGGTGAGACCTCAGGAGCTAGAAATCGGGTGGGCAGTGGGCACCTTATAAATACAAGGCCATCCATGGATAGAACACACTTCAGCAACTTTTCACTGTTATTAAGTCAATACCTGTTGTAATACTGGTCGTAGGTAGAAAATTATTCAAACGAAAAGGATAAGAACTGGAAAGTTTTAGGGAACATTTTTATTTTTTACTCTTTAAACCGAAAAATTGTGTCAATTCAGTAAATTGGAATGATGTAATACTGGTCGTAGGTAGAAAATTATTCAAACGAAAACGATAAGAACTGGAAAGTTTTAGGGAACATTTTTATTTTTTACTCTTTATACCGAAAAATTGTGTTAATTCAGTAAATTGGAATGATTGTCCTTTAAAAAGGTCCTTATTATTTCTTTCTATTATTTTCACAGTGGCATGTCAACAAGAACCCAACCACTCTTGATACTTCAGCTATCAGATCCACAACCCTGCATCATCCTCGCTGCATAGGCATGACATTCGTTCACCAGCTGCGCATGCGCCATCTCAAACTTTCCCTCCTCTCCAGCGATGCCAAACTCCAACTCCGTCCTAGCGTTACCATTGGCAACATAGGCCAGCACAGCGGCCTCTTTCGCCAACTCCGTCAAGGTCATTGAAGACAGAGTCTGCGCGCGCAATCGTTTCTGCGCAAGGTCACGACCTCTACCGGCGATAACACCGAAGTATCCCAGTGATTCCCCGGACGGGTCGATAGCATACAAAACGGGGCCTGCGTCATCATGCGACGCACAGACCAAGGTGACATCTAGCGGGCTCGTCAGACTGGATATAGTATGCGCGTGAATATGCGCAGAGAGACAAGATTGTAACTTGCGCAACGGCATGTCTTGCCCGAAACTGGTTCTGTATGTTGCGCACTCTGACCGCGCTAAATCCACAAGCGCTTCACCTTCAGATTTTCCTCCAGTTTCAGATTTCCCTCCAGAGACGTCCAGACCTTTCGTTCCTGACACGGCTATTCCAATGCGGCCCCCCAGGTTGTGTAAACCGCCGCAGGGGGATTTCTCCACGACTAGCACTATGCCGCAGTTAGAACGGAGACCGATTGCTATGTTGCCGCTTGTGGCAGCTGTGGCAAGACGCAGGGAGCCGTCCTCGGCGAACTGATTGAATGGCAACGCTGTAGGTCCGGAATTAACCATTATGGTACAAGTTTGATTTTAACTTTTTAACTGATGAACTTTTAGCTAAAATTAATAAGTCAACTTGGACTATTTGTTAAAATGTCCTAGTAAAACCAAATGTAAGGACTTTGAAGAGAATCAGGTATTTGGGTAAAATAAAATAGGGTAGTGTTGAACCCAGTAATAGTGGCAAAATTCTGAGATTACAGAACTCATGCTGAAAATCTGTCGTAAGTCGTAATGAGGCCAGTATAAACTTTTTGTGTCAACTGATCTTTACTGTCCAGAATAAAACGAGTGAGTGACAGTTTCATAGTTCATACTGTTCCAAACCAAAGAGTAGGTAAAAGGTTTTCAAAAGTCCTCGATGTTACGAGCATACGACTCTAGAAATCTAGACTATGAAATGAGAGTGTAAACAAATGACAGATTGACCGTCTGACTGTCCTCAGAAGGTCTTGAAGTTCTTGAACCCAATCAATCGGCTACTAAGCACTCCAGCTCCTAGCTGAATAGAAGTTAGATGAATGGCCAGTTGGCCAAATGACCCAAGCACCCAAGTAAAGAGGTTTGTTCCAGTATTTTTTTTTTAGCTGATAACTGGGAAGTTAATTTGCCAATAAATGGGTAGCACCCATTTGTGCTAGTTAACTACGACCTGTTGTGTTGCTGTTTGCTCTTGCAGTGGTTTGTAGTATTACCCTCTTCATACCTTCCTCATTATTCCTTATGACTCCTTATCACTTTTTGCCCAGACAAATACATTGTTAAACATTATACTCTTAAAGAATTTTTTAGACCTAAGCGCTGCAGTAGCGTTTAGGCAAGTTCGGATGGTCGATACGACCAATATCCACAAATCAAGCGTGCCGGAAGGAGCGCGAAAGTCAAGAGATGCGCCGCCCGGCCTGTATTAACACAAAATACAGTTTTACGGTTTTTGCGACATTCAATTTATCTAACAACAGTTCAAAGTTCAATTTTCAGCAGCTCTTATACCGCGGGCTGTTCGTGGTTTCTTCTGCACGAAAATTTGCACCTTCCACGGCGCGCAAAAGAGTTCTGCGGAATATGCGTTCAGAATTTCTCGATGAATAGGTCAGCTCTTATAAAAAGTTGTTTTCCAGGACAAATACATCACCAAGTGTCGTTTTTCAGGACACGGGAATCGAACGGGCCATGCTAATGCATTTGTACACGGCAACTTGGCCATACCGCGAGGAGCTTACATTAACATAATGAGAGAGAGAGAGAGAAGTAGGGGGAGGTGAAAAGACAAGTCTGTGGCATTAGAGGAATCTGCGAAACTGCATACCCCTTACATAAATGTAATGTAATCCTATATGATAAGTACTCTTACCTACTTGTACCTACATGCATAGTTGGTACACAGTACATAAATCATAATACATACATTACATACATATTATTACACGTGTACGTACATAGTAAATACCTATAACATACATAGTAGGTAAACACATACAGACATACTTATGTTAGGCGGTTAAGAGATGCTCTTTATTTTGAATATTGCAATAATTGAGCACCTAAGATGGTCCTTGGTTCCTTATCGAAGATGTTATATATGTTTTTTTTTCTGACTGATAGAGGGAACTGTAACTACAAAAATCTTATCGTTCCGAAATCAAAGAAGGAGGACAGGATAGGAGAAAACCAGCGGAAAACGAACATTACCTGTTAAAGATAAAGTTCGCCTCGGCCGGAATCGAACCCCCGAGCTAGCGTTTACAAGGAAACCCCCCTTCCAAGCTCTCCGGATTTTATTAATTGGACTGCCTGGCTGCTGCTCGAGTAGGAAATTACGGGCGTTAACCCTTTCATGTGTCGGAGGAGCTTATTCGGACCGATAATACTTTCCAGGGTTCGTGGATTCGTAGAAGCTTAACCCATCCTTTAGGGCTGTATAGCCCCTACACCTAAGCCTCGGAGTGGGCTTTTTGGTCCAGGGTTAATTCCTGGTGTTCTCGTGTTGACCCCACAGCATCTAAATGGGAAGGTAGTGTAGCTCTTTTCGCCCATCTGACGAGAGGCATACTACGGGATGGGCATGCTACGACACAGACCGCACGAGTCTAATGTAGCAGTTGTTTCATTGCTACAAAGTAATAACGGCACGGCCGGCGGTGAAAAACCCACTAGGTGCATAAAGCAACCAAGAGCTCCCCAATTGTCCTCTCGAGGTTGAGTGCAACCTGACATAGCCAAATAGGAAGTATGTACCAGATAATTTCTTTCAGTAGGTAGATATTTTTTTTATTTTTATTATTATTTTTCTTTAATTTGAATAATCCTAGCCACTGAGGAATGGTCAACTTTAAATATACAGAGTGTAAAAATTGTGGCGATTGGTCTAACCCGTTTCAATAAACTAGGGAAAAAGTGTGCTATGACAAAATGATAATAAGAAGAAAAAAAAAACTAGAGAAATGTAACGGGAAAGCCAAATAAAAAATAATGGCCAACAGGTTACGTGTTTTTTCCGTGGCAAAAGTTACAGGTCGAACCAACTATGATAATTTTATTATTATAATCGAATAATTACCATAAGTCTGATATCTAATAATAATGTGATAATTATTATAATGATAGAATGGTATTATGGATAATCTCCTGATAACCACACAATTATCACCAAGACAATGAAAAAATAAGCATAATACAGGGTGGTTGGAGCAAATCTTTTTTCCACACTCCAAATATCAATGATAAATAATAAATACCAAATGTAACGATTAAAGCCAGTTTTCACTTTGATTTGTCCCCAACACAGTTTCGTGATGCTTTAGCAATGCGTTATGGCAATGAATTGCAAGGTTAATACAGGGTGGTTGGAGCAAATCTTTTTTCCACACTCCAAATATCAATGATAAATAATAAATACCAAATGTAACGATTAAAGCCAGGAAAGATGAATTACTATTTTGAAGAAGAAGAAAATTTAAAGAAAAACATAAATGAAGCAATTCTGAAAAATATTATTAATAGATTCCAGTAGGTACAAATTTAAGGTAGGTATTTTACAAGATACCTAGGTAGGTATATCTGCAATTTCGGATAAAAATTTAAAAGTGAAAATTGTAATAATAATGTGATAATTATTATAATGATAGAATGGTATTATGGATAATCTCCTGATAACCACACAATTATCACCAAGACAATGAAATAAGCATAATACAGGGTGGTTGGAGCAAATCTTTTTTCCACACTCCAAATATCAATGATAAATTATAATAAATACCAAATGTAACGATTAAAGCCAGGAAAGACGAATTACTATTTTGAAGAAGAAAATTTAAAGAAAAACATAAATGAAGTAATTCTGAAAAATATTATTAATAGATCCCAGTAGGTACAAATTTAAGGTAGGTATATCTGCAATTTCGGATAAAAATTTAAAAGTGAAAATTATAGGAATGGACCCTAAATATCTATCTTTAGGTTAGAAAACAGTAACATAATTATAATGTTGTAGGGACAATAACTGACGAAAGATCGTTTGAAACCACCCTATAAAACAATAAGTATGGTTATTAAAACAATAATAATTAACATATTCACACATTAGAAACAACACCACACACATCCCACATACTTAGTAACATGTCTATACTGGGTGGCCCAAGTCTAGGGTATACTTGGATTTATGTTTTCGTCGAGGTGGATAAAAAAAAAAAAGAATATTGCTGTGATAAATTGAGAAAATAATTAACATATTCACACATTAGAAACAACACCACACACATCCCACATACTTAGTAACATGTTTATACTGGGTGGCCCAAGTCTAGGATATGCTTGGATTTATGTTTTCGTCGAGGTGGATAAAAAAAAAAAGAATATTGCTGTGATAAATTGAGAAGTATTTTTCTTATATTGGCACTAACCTTTATGTAAATATTTCTATTTGGAAAGCAAAATACCTACCTGGAAAAAGGAGAAGAAAAAATATTAAAAAGAAGTAAGAAAAAATTGAACAAAATTTCAAACATATAAATACACGGATGCAAAATTTTGAAAATCTCATGCGTTTATAAATTATGGTAGACCCAGTATATAAAACTGATATTGTTACAAAAATTATTCTTACATAATTATCATTATTATTATTTGAATTTTTTATAAAAACTTCATGTTAATGTAAAAACATAAATACCAATAAATGTCATCGCACCAGAAATTTATTGGCAAAAAAAAAAAAAAAAAAAAAAAAAACGATTTGCAAATTTTTAATTTTGTCCACTAGATATTTGTTGCTATGGTGTAAAATTGAGGTAATGGTTCTAACTGTAGTAGGGCAATAGTGGATCACTATGGGGTAAAATGTGAAATCAATGAACTTTGACGGATTGGAGAAAAATGTCGCATCCACTAATTTTATTAATTCATAGGCCGTATTTGAGCATAATGCCAATAATTTGGACAGCATCATTAAATAATTTATCTAATCTAGGTATTTAATTAATTATTTTTTTAAGGTTTTATATTCATAACACAATTTATTTGTTTCTCTTTGTACCTACTCAAGTAGGTAGTAGATACCTACCTAGGTAACTACTTGAAGTTAGTCAGATTCAGATGGTACATACACTAATTGATATTACACAAATATAAGCAGGGTAGTGAGTCAAAATGATCAGTTGTGTTTTTAAGATCATTTTTTTCCAACAAAAATAGTTACATAAATAACTTGATGTAAAAAATTGCTAACCTATAGGTAAGTTGTTTTTTTACATGTCGGCAAAATTCTGCCAAATGGCATCGATTTTTTCAACTTTTTTTTTTTCAAAGAGAATTGCGTTCCAAGCTCGGCCTGGACTTATAAATAAAACAATATTGTCCCGACATAACTTCATAACGATACACACGAAAAAAAAGTTGAAGGAATGTCTGCAAACAATAAATTCATACAGAGAAATATGAGCAGGTTATAAATGTTCGATTGGAGAATACATCGTTGACGGTTGAGGAATTTTAGAGCTTATCGAGCTTTTTTTATTATTATTTTTTTCAAAATTAATTTTATACTTTCAATTTTGACGCAATTTTTTACAGTCTGCGTGTAATTAGTTGGATGAATTTCCTAAAACTAGCACTAAAATATCAATTTCCCCCCCCCCTTCAAAAAAAGAAATAAATCCGTAAAATAATTTAAATAAATAATTATTTTTCTTGCCTCTCATGAAAATTTTGAACTGAGGGGATTCACAAAAGTAATTGTATAAGTTACAGGTTACAGTCCCTTCATTTCAAAATTTTAATGGAAATTCACAAACTTACGGAGTCTGCCATCAATATATCTCTCGGTCTCAAGCAAAACACTCGTTGGGCTCTGTTGTTCCTTGAACGCCGATAACTCTTTGATGATGAAGCGTTCAAAATGTCTTCATTGTTTATAATAACAGAAATCAAATCGATCCATGTGGAAACCTGACCCTGTCCAAATAGAGAAATGAAGCATGTAATGAATTTCATGATAGGGGAAGAGAGCCGAGACTGGAACCGTTGGTGATTTCGGGACCTCGGGAGTTATTCTGATCAGCAATTGAAGGCGAAAGAAAAATATCCTGAAGATACCAACACGATGCGATGTTGTCAAATGTCCTAATAATAAATAAACAAACCTTTGACCATTGGACAACTGTTCCATGAAAGCATAGAATAATAAAAGTTACAAGTGTTAAAGTGATGATGATGGTGATGATAATAATAATAATTTACAGAAGGTAGGGTGCTTTTGTTTACCTTTACAAGATGGCTGGCCTACACTAGTGAATTTCATTAGTCCATACTTTCGTGGAACATGCTACAGGTGAAAGTCAAATTTTCAGATGTAGTTAGATAGATTTGTAGAAGGATATAACCCATCCTTTAGGGTTGTTTGTTCTTACATCTTAGCCAGGCTTTTTCTGAGTGGGATTTTTATGTATGATGTTTTTAGATAACTGTGATCTTTGGCTGGGACTCTGTGGTCTTAAAAATATTATTCCGCTCCACTAATTTTGCTAACGTTCCTCTTTTTGTCTTCGGTCCCCACTTTGTCCGCTCTTCCCCGATGAACTTTTTCAAAACAGGTTCAATTTGCAACAATATAATAATCAAGCTCACTGGATCAGACCTTAATGAATCTTATGAAACCAAGGCGGCCATATGTCCTTTTTCAAACAGAATTCATAATCAGGGCTTTTTGGTTTTGTCACTGTTGATTTCAGATTTCGGCCGTTGTCCTCCGTCGTCCTTTTTTCAGCCATCCTTCAGCTCTTCTTTTATCGATCTGCCCGACCGTCGAGGTGCGGCCTTCAATCAGCCATCAGCAGAACTGCAGAAATATTACTTTCTATTACCTATTAAAGTAATAAGAAAGTGTTGTTTTTTTTAGAAAGGATCAAATCAGGCTATCTTTGTGTTAATGCAGAGAGCTTTCTCACAACTTTGTGGGTATCACAGTATTACAAGTCTTTCATTTACTCAATCATCATAATTATTTATTATCGCTCGTCTCTTCGACTTGTGATGCCGCCAATGGTCGCTACTCGATTAAAGCAGCTACTCAATTGTCCTCACGAGGCCAAGTGCACCCCGAACTCCAAGCACAGAGTCGAAAAAACCTCGCCCCCGCCGGGAATCGAACCCGGACCTCCTGCGTGCAAGCCTTGTGTGATACCCACTCGGCCACGGAGGTTGCTCTCTTTTTTTAGAAAGGATAAGGAAAGTAAAAAATACACCTCCACAACCTTGACCCAAAGTTGTGACTATGCCGAAAAACTAATAGCTTATCCCTAAATTTAGCTAAAAAGAGAGATGACAGGTAGGACTCGTACCTATCTATTAGATACTTAGGTACCTGGTTATATCTACATACTTTCCTTTTACATACCCAACAAAGTGCCAAATTTCATATTCACAAAATCTCATCTCACTATGACAAAGTATCAATTACCTTTCTTTTCTATTGAAGATAGGTAGATATTCATCTACCTATCTTCAATTCCATTGTATACTTTACCTACAAAGGTCCACGTTTAAAATACCAAACATCATTTTCGAAAATTAAAAATACAAAATTTTGACACTTCAAATTTCTTTTGTTGCCATTTCAAACATTTTTGACATAATCATGTTCAACTTTGTTGTATTCGTTATTCCAATACCCACTATTGCTTCCACTAATTCTTTTATTCTTTTACTACTGGTTCCACTTTTTCTGCTAATTCTTTTATTCTTCCCATAATTGCCACTTAAGATTTCCTCATGGAGAGATGGTCTTTTGTGTTCATATTCATCAAATTGGCAGGTGCAGTTATATGTATTTATAACTTAACAATGATTTTTGAATATTTGACGAGTAAAGTATTGGTCAAGTAGGTAGGTATGTTTAACACAGTTCTCTCTATGTTTATTTTTTTTTTATTATTATTTTTTTCTTTTAGATCGTCTTTTAATATTGTTTTCCGTAAGAGGTAACAGGTACTGTGAGATTTCGCACACCTCTAAAAGTGGTAGACAGTGTAAATCATGTATGTTAAGACTCAGATATGCAACTATCAATAAAAGACAAAACTTAGGTATTCAGTGAAAAATTAGACAAACATTTCTAAATTCCATAAAGCCCCCGGTTCAGTCATGGCTAAAGAAGTTCTTCCCAACACTCCAAGTCTCAACCATTTTTTTTTTTTTTTTTTTTTTTTTTTTTTTTTTTTAGATTGTCTTTTAATATTGTTTTCCATAAGAGGTAACAGACTGTGAGTACTGTGAGATTTCGCACACCACTAAAAGTGGTAGACAGTGTAAATCATGTATGTTAAGACTCAGATATGCAACTATCAATAAAAGACAAAACTTAGGTATTCAGTGAAAAATTAGACAAACTTCTAAATTCCATAAAGTTCCAGTGAGTCCAGTAATTTTCAAAGTTCTTCCCAAACACTCCAAGTCTCAAACAACTATTAACTACCTTTAGTGATAACATGGTGATAAACATTCTTCCTCTCAGAAGGGGAAAAATTCAAATCTATTAAAATACGAAAATGGAATTAAAAAAAAAAAAGGCAAACTCTCGGGCGAAAAATAAAAACACCCATCGAGATTGGTGATAACCATCACAGGAGCTACAACAGGAGAAAAAGCAACTATCAATAAAAGACAAAACTTAGGTATTCAGTGAAAAATTAGACAAACATTTCTAAATTCCATAAAGCCCCCGGTTCAGTCATGGCTAAAGAAGTTCTTCCCAACACTCCAAGTCTCTAACTACTAACTACCTTTACTGATAACATGGTGCTAAACATTCTTCCTCTCAGAAGGGGAAAAATTCAAATCTATTAAAATACGAAAATAGAATAAAAAAAAAAATTGCAAACTCTCGGGCGACAAATAAAAACACCCATCGAGATTGGTGATAACCATCACAGGAGCTACAACAGGAGAAAAATTTTATAAAATTCCAACCGAGAATAATTTTATTCTTGCTTGACAGCTTTGGAAATCGGAAACCCTACAGGATGATCTCAAACCAGGGGGGCGAATCAGGTGAGCAAATTGTTGAGCCAAAGTAGCCACACTTATGATCCATACAGTACAGAGTATAACGATATGAACCTCTTAATATAATGCGCACTAATTTGCATAGTGCTAAAAAAGTCTTCATACGAGTATAAGTTTGTCAAGTTAATACATCGGAGAAAAAGTTTATAAAATTCCAACCGAGAATAATTTTATTCTTGCTTGACAGCTTTGGAAATCGGAAACCCTACAGGATGATCTCAAACCAGGGGGGCGAATCAGGTGAGCAAATTGTTGAGCCAAAGTAGCCACACTTATGATCCATACAGTACAGAGTATAACGATATGAACCTCTTAATATAATGCGCACTAATTTGCATAGTGCTAAAAAAGTCTTCATACGAGTATAAGTCAAGTTAATACATTTATGATCCATACAGTACAGAGTATAACGATATGAACCTCTTAATATAATGCGCACTAATTTGCATAGTGCTAAAAAAGTCTTCATACGGGTATAAGTCAAGTTAATACATTTGAAATTCCTGGTCAGGGTTTGGTGTCTGTGCAATGCCCTGTTAGAAATATTAGATTCGATGAAGTCCTTTACAACAATTTCTTCATTTCATAGCTTAAAGAATGTTCAGAACTACCGTGAACTTTGCACAACCTTTCAATGACTGCATGACCGCCAGCATAAAATGAATCAACATCTAAACATCATATATAAGAGTTCCCCCATCAGCTCATTTATTTGGCAACTTCTGATTTTATAATAAAATTATTATGTGTTTTTCAAATGTGAGCGTGTATAAGGTATCCTCATTAAAAAAAGTTGTATCAGAATTGGCATGTCTCCGAGGCAGATAGTTATCCGAGAGGTTTAGAGAGGATTTAGCTTTGGAGATTTCGAGTCCTAATTGAGATCTAAAGTAGGAACCACGGGTGTAACACCTAT
>NW_007378594.1:51664-60890 GCF_000475195.1 Diaphorina citri | reverse complement strand
GGTAGTATTTAAATGGATCCAAAGACTCTTAGATACGTCTGTGGTGGTATCATTGAACACTCAGGAAATGAAACCAGACTGACTCACCAAACAACTGCTGATCAAGTGCTACATCAAACAAATTGATGATCCGTTTCTCAGGGTGTGTCCACACATAGCCGACTGGCCTTTGATCGACATCGATCGATGTCGACTGACCCGTCCAAACTGCCTCAACAGCATAGATTCAATTCGTCGATCGACGGCCGGTTGACCATGTTTGGACACACTTTCATGTACACGGGAAGGAAGTTCGAAATTTTGAGCTTCAACCAAAAGGAAACGGTACAACCGGCCAAGTTCAACCAAGCCTCAAACTGTACAAGTTCAAACTATAGGAGACTTTCATGTTTTCATTTTGGCGAATGGGTTTCTTCACTCCGGGATCTTGGACTATTAAGTTGTTGAATTTATGTGACTATAATCACGCCGAAGTTTAGTGCCATATAAGAGTTCCCCCATCAGCTCATTTATTTGGCAACTTCTGATTTTATAATAAAATTATTATGTGTTTTTCAAATGTGAGCGTGTAAAAGGTATCCTCATTAAAAAAAGTTGTATCAGAATTGGCATGTCTCCGAGGCAGATAGTTAATATAGTTATCCGAGAGGTTTAGAGAGGATTTAGCTTGGAGATTTCGAGTCCTAATTGAGATCTAAAGTAGGAACCACGGGTGTAACACCTATGAAGACATCAAATCACCTTACGGTATTTACTAAACTGGATAAAATATCAACAGAAAGACAGAAACTTTAAATCAATGAATAAACCTGTTTATTTGTTTGAGATCACCCAAAATTAACAACATCAGGTGTGGTGAGTATTTGAATGAGTGATCGTCGGCGCGGCACGGCGTTGCTAGTGCTCATTGGCGTTTACACAGCCATTAACAACGAATTGGTAGAATACCTGATTATAAAGTAATCATCAATAACTATAGGTAACTACCTATTTATCTGGCAAAACAACTTGAAGTTATGAAAATTGTAGCTATGTGTTTATCAACATCGGCAGTTAAAGATTTCACATTGAGATAGAAAAGATAGACATTATAAGTCATTTAAAAGTCATCAACTAGATAATAGCACGACATATTTAACATTATAGACACTAGACCAGACACTGAGTGTCCACTAAATCCACTATCTACTAGTTAACCATATCAACACACGTCTACACTTTCATGTCAACTTAATATAAATTGTAGGCACTCATGAATGATTTTTATGACAATTTATTTATGTCTTTTATAAGGTCATTAAAATTAATTTATGACTGTGCTAGAAGGTGAGTAGGTACCTATGTAGTAAAATGAGCGCATTAGTTATTATTAGTAGGTACCTAAAATGTAAACCCTTTTAAGCTCAGGGGGGAAAGTTGCCTAAAATTGTGTCAATGTCGTGTGTTAAATGCAAATGTGTAAATATTAAATTACAAAACAATATTACGTGTTTACAAGCGTTTTTATTTATGCGCAACATAACTTGTGTGGCTCGGTACATTTTCAGTTTTTCACATGTTTGAACATTTTCAAATAATCCTGCCTCTCTCTATGCCTCAACATAAATATTTATGGGTAGAAGTGTGCGTCTAAGTAGAAAATGAAGTAAGTAGGTATACTCGTAGGTATTTTGAGAGGGCTTGTTTGGGAAAACATAAATAAATTTTCCTTGCTATACGAGTACGTTGAAAAGGGGGGTTTCTACAACACCTTGGGTCGAATTCCTAAACTTATCAAGTGTGGTTGGTATTGGAATTCTTAGGCCATCACTATTTTGAAGGATGCTTAGCTTCGTGAGCATAAGTTGAGTAGGTAGCTAAACACAAAGTAAGGCAATAAAAAAATCTCTACTAAATATAAATAAAAATTTAAAAGTCGAAGGTCGATAAAATTTAATACTTGAAATAGTTTTGGAGTTATTTCCGGCGGAGTTGAGCGGAAGAAAATGCGCTTTTAATTAAATTAAAAAGAATTTTTTTTCTTAAAATGGTCTCTAACAAAAAGTGGGGTGTTAGACGCGACACCTTGTTGACCTTCTACAAATCTTATATATTGCCCATATTTGACTACGGTTCGATTGTCTATGGATCTGCTAAAAACCATTTACTTTCCAAGCTGAATACAATCCATCACACAGGCATCAGGATTGCAACCGGAGCTCTTAGATCAAGCCCTGTAGTCAGCCTCTATGTTGATTCCGGCATTCCCCCGCTCACACTCAGAAGGTCCAAACTTCTGATGAACTACGTTGCTAAAATAGGAGCCTCCCCGTTCAACCCTGTGCATGATATTCTCTTCAGCCAAAATATGTCTCCCTTCATATTCACAATCAGCAAACCTAAACCTCTCAACATCCGTTACAAGAGTATAACTAACTTTGCCATTGCTATGTTGCCGCTTGTGGCAGCTGTGGCAAGACGCAGGGAGCCGTCCTCGGCGAACTGATTGAACGGCAACGCTGTAGGTCCGGAATTAACCATTATGGTACAACTTGGATTTTAACTGATAAACTTTTAGCTAAAATTAATAGGTCAACTTGGACTATTTGTTAAAATGTCCTGGTAAAACCAAATGTAACGACTTTGAAGAGAATCAGGTATTTGGGTAAAATAAAATAGGGTAGTGTTGAACCCAAACTTTGCCAACCACCTCTCGTCCAGTATGTTTGCTCCCTACGTAAGATCCGTTCCACCATGGGTCAATAGTTTACCACCTGTTGATCTAAGTCTCAGCAAAGGAGGTAAAACCAACACCCCCCCAGTCTTATATCAACAACAATTTGCCGAGACCCTCAACACAAAATACGACAATCACACTCTGTGCTTCACAGATGGTTCCAAAACCGCCAATGTAACCAGCTGCGCCTTCAGTTTAGATGGTAGAATCAGCTCGAAACAGCTTAACCCAGTCATTTCCATATTTTCGGCCGAGTTGATTGCCATCTTACTGTGCCTCGAAGCCATTAGAGATCATCCTTCCTGCCAATTCTTAGTTATCTCTGATTGAACCCAGTAATAGTGGCAAAATTCTGAGATTACAGAACTCATGCTGAAAATCTGTCGTAAGTCGTAATGAGGCCAGTATAAACTTTTGTAAACTGATCTTTACTGTCCAAAATAAAACGAGTGACCCAGAAGTGCCCTTTCTGCTCTGTCTAACACAAGCTTCACCAACCCCCTAGTCTCTAAAGTTTACTCTTGTTGGAAAATTTTGACATCTGTCAACAAAGATGTCCGTTTTATGTGGTGCCCTTCCCACTGTGGAATCAGGGGTAACGAAGATGTTGACCAAGCAGCGAGAAATCCTACCGATCCTGACCAACTGAAGTTATGCTCTCCTGATGACTTTAAACCCTTGGCCGCTTCACTAGTAAGCAAAGAGTGGCAAGACCAGTGGAACCTCGTGCCCATTACTAACAAATTAAAATCGATCAAACCCCTTATAACTAACTGGGACACCTCGAACCAAGAAAACCGAACCAAAGAAATAACTCTCACCCGCATGAGAATTGGCCATACTCGCCTTACGCACGGTTTCATATTTACTAAAACAGACCCGCCCATCTGCCCATGCGGCGATCACCTCTCCGTGCGACACATACTTTCTTGTCACCGCCATACCTGTCAGGTCTACATGATAGTGAGTGGCTGGCCTAGGCCATTCGCTGATTCAGTTCCCTAATGGAACTTTGAGTTGGTTTTGCGCAGGAGATTTACTACGTTTTCATTTTTCATGTAGAAAGTGACGAGGAAGAAACACGACATTAGGAGGAATTGCGGTCTCTCAGATCGTCTGACAGGTAAGTCCTGGTACGGTCTCAGCTTGAGTGACATGCATAAGTTTATCTCCAGGATGAAGGAATCTGAGTGGCTAAAAAATTTTAAATCAACCAATCAGACTGTTTGGTTTGAATCCAAAAGTTAAACTTACCTTAACTAAGTTTTAACTCAATCGGTTCGGACCGACATTGACTGGAAATAAGTATTCATCAGCATTCCAGTCGCATGGTGCACCCTAAATTCTGAATACGATCCGAAATGGGAGGATCCAACATGTCAAAAGGATTCATGACTTCTGGTACAGTCTCTCCTGTTGACAAAAACCATTTCAGTAATTATGGCAAAGCGGTTGCCCGATGTTTAAAGTTGACAAAGCTGATTGTGGTGATGAGTTGTGATCATGCCACAATACCATGGTACTACCAGGTGGGCCCTGACAACTTGTGAGCTTCTAATTTGTGAGCTTTGAATAGTATTTTAAATGGATCCAAAGATCTTGATCGTCTGTGGTGGTATCATTGACACTCCAGGATAATAAGTAGACTGACTCACCAAACAACTGCTGATCAAGTGTACCTACATCAAACAAATGATGATTCCCTTTCTCAAGGTGTGTCCACACATAGTCGACTGGTCTGGGCCCTGACAACTTGTGAGCTTCTAATTTGTGAGCTTTGAATAGTATTTTAAATGGATCCAAAGATCTTGATCGTCTGTGGTGGTAACATTGACACTCAGGATAATAACCAGACTGACTCACCAAACAACTGCTGATCAGGTGTACATCAAACAAATGATGATTCCCTTTCTCAAGGTGTGTCCACACATAGTCGACTGGTCTTTGATCGACATTGATCGATGTCGACTGACCCGTCCAAACTGCCTTAACAGCATAGATTCAATTCGTCGATCGACGGCCGGTTGACCATGTTTGGACACACTTTCATGTACACGGGAAGGAAGTTCGAAATTTTGAGCTTTGTGAGCTTTGAATAGTATTTTAAATGGATCCAAAGATCTTGATCGTCTGTGGTGGTATCATTGACACTCAGGATAATAACCAGACTGACTCACCAAACAACTGCTGATCAAGTGTACATCAAACAAATGATGATTCCCTTTCTCAAGGTGTGTCCACACATAGTCGACTGGTCTTTGGTCGACATCGATCGATGTCGACTGACCAAACTGCCTCAACAGCATAGATTCAATTCGTCGATCGACGGGCGGTTGACCATGTTTGGACACACCTTCATGTACACGGGAAGGAAGTTCGAGATTTTGAGGTTCAACCAAAAGGAAACGGTACAACCGGCCAAGTTCAACCAAGCCTCAAACTGTACAAGTTCAAACTATAGGAGACTTTCATGTTTTCATTTTGCGAATGAGTTTCTTCACTCCGGGATCTTGGACTATTAAGTTGTTAAATTTATGTGACTATAATCACGCCGAAGTTTAGTGCCATTTTGAATTCGCGCCACTCACATATTTTAAAATCAGCTGTTTGATTATTGCAACGAGGAAAAAAATATTTTCTCGTTGATAACAACAAAACAAAAAAAACGTTCTTTTTTTTGGCTTGCTTCTCGTTCAAGTCATTGTCCAGTGCACACCATTTTTCTTGCGTGATTGAAAAAGCTCTTCAAATAATCAAAGGTTCGCCATAGAACTCCATCAAGATTAGGCTGAAGTCTTCTCCATCCTCTCTCTTCCTATCCCGTTTTCACTTCAGTCAGATAAGTACCTATTAAAGTTGAACTTACCACCAACCAGGTAAGCATCATTGTGTCATTTGTGTCAAAAATCCATCTCTCTGGTAGAATTGAAGTTACGCCTTTCTGTTTACCAGACAATCCACCTAAACTTGAAAGTCTTAAAATTGAACCATTTTTAATTACAACTTATGGTGAATATTTATTTTTGAATTCGCGCCACTCACATATTTTAAAATCAGCTGTTTGATTATTGCAACGAGGAAAAAAAAATATTTTCTCGTTGATAACAACAAACAAAAAAAACCCATCTTTTTTTGGTTTCTCTTCTCGTTCAAGTCATTGTCCAGTGCACACCATTTTTCTTGCGTGATTGAAAAAGCTCTTCAAATAATCAAAGGTTCGCCATAGAACTCCATCAAGATTAGGCTGAAGTCTTCTCCATCCTCTCTCTTCCTATCCCGTTTTCACTTCAGTCAGATAAGTACCTATTAAAAAGTTGAACTTACCACCAACCAGGTAAGCATAAAATTCCCTATTCTTTTGTGTTATCAGACCACTTCATTTTTATAGAGCAAAAACTCCAGCGACCTCCTTTGCAATTTAAATCATCCAACTTACAAATCCATTATTGCTTCGTCTCGAAAGTAAAATTTATTTATTTGTTACACATTTAGCAATTAATATCAGCCATTAGTGGACAGTCTTAAAATTGAACTATTTTTAATTACAACTTACAAATCCATTATTGCTTCGTCTCGAAAGTAAAATGATGTTCAGAATCTATAGGGTTCCACTTTTCGATAGTTCTTAACATTTTCATTCTTTCGGACACCCCTAACATCACCACAAACAAGGTCTAGGTCAGAATTATCTCCACAGAATCTCTTCTCCCCTCAGGTCCTCGGTTTGAACCTTGGGGTACACCACATTGGAGTCATCAAAGTCATCACTCTCATTATAATCTGATGATCATCCATTACTAAAACACATGTTGACATGTGCAATGAATACATTCGTCCCACTGGTGTAACACATTGTCTGGTGGCCAACGTAAACAAAGATTTGTTTACCGAGTCGAAGGATTTCGTAGAATCGAAGAAAAAAAAAATCACATGTGCTTGATTTTACACATATTTAAATATCAAATTCATCCAGTGTTTCCGCTAACCAATACGATGATGTGGAGATAATATCGTTTTGATATTTGGATAACTACCTCCAAACGTCTGTTTTCTCAAGTTAAAAAAAAAAAAAATCTTCGGATGAAACTCTTTATAAACTGTCCAAAGTTGTCCATCATGTACCTATACCTACTTGTCATTTTCAAGGAGGAATTTTAATTGTGTTATGCATATTTACCTAATGGTTGTCACAAATGTCGTTTCCCTTGCCTCCACAAATTTTGACTTGACTTGGACTCGAACCACCAAGCTCCAGATCCGGAGTCTTCGTTTGTTTTACCTATTTATGTATTTGTTATGGCGAGGGTTTTCAAGTTTTCATAAATGACAGGGGCGCGTAATTTTTGGTAGCGGGGATTGCGTACGCGCACATCCCTACCATAATCCATAATAATGAATATATTGTCAGAAAATAAATCCCAGTGTCCATTTTCGTAAATCTAATTTGGTACAATTGGAATTTCTACTTTGTATTTCTAATTTTCTACTTCATATTTCATAAGCAAAGTGGAAGGGTAGAAATGAAAGGAATGAACTCTTAACATTTTCATTCTTTCGGACACCCCTAACATCACCACAAACAAGGTCTAGGTCAGAAATATCTCCACAGAATCTCTTCTCCCCCCAGGTCCTCGGTTTGAACCTTGGGGTACACCACATTGGAGTCATCACTCTCATTATAATCTGATGATCATCCATTACTAAAACACATACAAATTTTGACTTGACTTGGACTCGAACCACCAAGCTCCAGATCCGGAGTCTACGTCTGTTTTATCTATTTATGTATTTGTTATGGCACTTATGGCGAGGGTTTTCAAGTTTTCATAGATGACAATGATTATAATCAAGGGGGTCCCTGATCTTGTCTTGCCCCCTGTAACTCCTGCACCCCTTGTGCGGTTTGAAGACCCTCCTTCTTGGTAATAAAATGTGCGATCTGATTTTTCTCTTCATCATCCGTCGGTTTTTGTAAGAAATCATTTGGCCAAAAGAATTAGTGAACGCTAAAAAAAAAAGGACCAATGAATGATTAAACTGAATAGAGCCTGCTGAAATCTGGATGAAAAGACCCTTCTGAATACCTACGTATGTAATAATGTTATATGTACTGTGTGTTTGGTTAATGTGTCCTCTAATATTATACGGTAGTTATATTGTGTTCTAAAAATCTCAATTTGTGTTCAAAGTGGCAGGACTAGGTTTCACGCAGCTTAGACTCCAGATAATATAAGCGAAGCTAGCTCTTACGCGAAACACGAAATACAAGAGAGTGAGAAGTTTTATATTACAATGTAACTGCATCACATCAGTGAATGTTGTAGATGTAGAATACAGAGTTTGTGACTTGTTCGACTCGTACTCGTACTCTGCAAGCTACCTGATGGCCTGATGCAAACAAAGGTATGGTTCCTGAATATTGAGAGTTAGCAATAAATTTCCTTTGATTTTTCACCGCCATTCACGATCAGTTTTAACTGACAGTTCAAACTGTCAGTTAGAACTGTCAGTTAAAACTGATCGTGAATGGCCGGCCTAGAGTTATCAAAAATCTCCTAAATAATTTTTGAAATGCTTTTGTACTCCAGCAGCTAACCATTACCATTTAATATTGTAGTCCATCTGTTTTTCTGTTCACAATCTGTTCTGTTTATCTGTTCACAATAATTATTTATTGATAATGTAGTTCATCAAAAGCTATTGATGGCAACAGGAACCAACATTTCTATTCATGGTTTAAATATTATTGTACATTTATTTATTACTATTATTTAATCACGATTATTTTTTATATTTTTTTTTTTCCATTAATTAGGCATAAATTATTTTATTTAAGACATACCTAGGTAGATCCCTTTCCACGAATCAAAAGTGGGTTGACCCCTGCGAGTATTCCAAATGTGAATACCTCGGGCGCGTAATTTTTGGTAGCGGGGATTGCGTACGCGCACATCCCTACCATAATAGTGAATAGAATGTAAGAAAACAAATCCTAGTGTCCATTTTCGTAAATCTAATTTGGTACAATTGGAATTTCTACTTCAAATTTCATAAGCAAAGTGGAAGGGTAGAAATGAAAGGAATGAACATGGAAATTAATCCTAATGATTTAATTTTCTTTCCTTAGTCTTCAGACATTACTGACTTAAGTCAAACGATTCAACTGATGATTTGATTGTGACGCCTTTACCCATTAAAATTTCAATTCAAATCGCACAATAACTACTCCACAGAAGGAGTTCTTCCATTTACTTTAACTTGATTATCAAGGTAGGGATGTGCGCGTACGCAATCCCCGCTACCAAAAATATTGTCCTCGAGTCCATCCAAGGTATGCAAAACTGGATTTAAAGAAGATGATATTAGGGTAGGGATGTGCGCGTACGCAATCCCCGCTACCAAAAATTACGCGCCCGAGGTATTCACATTTGGAATACTCGCAGGGGTCAACCCAACCTAAGTGCAATGGAAGGGCCTCACCCTGGAGGAACCTCCTTCTTGATCAAGGTA
>NW_007378594.1:45790-51249 GCF_000475195.1 Diaphorina citri | reverse complement strand
TGAAATTCTGTTAAATCATATACATGCACCATAGATGATGCCAAGATATAACTGCAAGCATAGTACCTTGCATTGTTAACTACAGGCACGATATCACTGGACTCTGGTTCATTCAATAGTTCTGCAATATTCCTTTGTAGAATCTTGGTCTTATCGCATGTGATATCTGTGAAAAAACAACTGCGTAAAGTCTGACGTCACACATATTTGAACTCTTTCATTAGAAGGGAAAATAAAAATTGAATTTTCGACCTTTTAAGTTATTTTTTCGAAATTTTGACCTCAGATTTGGATTTTTCCCAACTTTTTACATAGGAATCTACCATTTATTTATATTTTTTACCCATTTGCAACTGCTCCATTCCTTCGTTTTTTTTTGTCCACTCTAATCCCCTTCTTCAAAATCTCCTGCAATTACAGAAACCCTAAATTCCTCGACACAATCACCTACCAAGTGACCGAAGAGAGAGAGTGAGAAGTTTTATATTACAATGTAACTGCATCACATCAGTGAATGTTGTAGAATACAGAGTTTGTGACTTGTTCGACTCGTACTCGTACTCTGCAAGCTACCTGATGCAAACAAAGGTATGGTTCCTGAATATTATGTACCTACGCAATCAACGCTACCAAAAATATTGTCTTCGAGTCCATCCAAAGTATGCAGAACTGGATTTAAAGATGATATATCTGCCATGATGGAAAACATTCTATTGTTGACTATACAGTTTACATGATCGGTGAAACCCAGGAAGGGAACATGGTCCTACTCCTAGAGGTGCTATTATGCGTGATGTTACCTTTTAGCTTTTGTGTTCTTGACAAGAGGGAGATTAAATGATGTCACAGAGCCTTCTGTCTTGGAGCTCCTATGGAACAGGAACGCTGACAATCAGGAAATTCAGAAACGTGGTATATATTGTACCTATGTAGAACAGTTCAATACCACGTGGTATCATGGTATAAGGCTATAAGCAATGCTTTTTTAAGTAATTGCTAAAAATCTGGTGTGAACATCACACGACTTTCCTTATCCTATTGATTGATGCTTACCCAACCTAAGTGCAATGGAAGGGCCTCACCCTGGAGGAACCTCCTTCTTGATCAAGGTAGCCTCCACGCCAGGTAAGTATGAGTTGAACAACGTTCAGCTAGCTCTTACTTGAAACACGAAATACAAGAAAGTGAGAAGTTATACTAAATAGTATAGCTGTACGAGAATAAAACTGTTCACTTTACAATGCATGGTTACTTGGTTACTTTTTTCCATTAATGAGGTTCTCTTTCTCCCCAGATTTATTCAAAAGTTTTTCACTTTTAGTTCTTACTTTCCTTATATCCTGATGATATAGGTAGGCAACTGCTTTTTGGATTTTTATTTTTTAAGAGGTTTGATAGAGAGAACTGTGTACCTAACTGCTAAGGTCTTATCGTCCCGAAAGCGAAGAGAGGAGGAGGACAGGATAGGAGAAAGCCAGCCGTTCCGAGAACGAATCTTATCCGTTTAGGACAAAATCCACCCCGAGCGGGAATCGAACCCGCGACCTAGCGATTACAAGGCAGACGCGCTATCCTACAAGCTAACTAGGCTCTTGCTTTCCTTTTCACTCCACTTTACTTTTTCACCAAAAGGAACCTTTACCTTTGAACCTTATTGCACTCTCTCCGAATGTGCGGTCTCTCCAAATTAATAAGTTCATACTTCATACGTACATAAAAAATCATATAAATAAATTCAATATAGGTATAATAAAATAAATATAGGTACCTGCCTATATAGAATCTACTAGCACTCACATGGACTACCTCAGAGCCTTCGTCTCTACCAATCAGAAGCCCGGAATCACCATGTTCTTGCAGCTTAGGTGTGGTCAAGTCCTATGTATTTATCTATGTACCGTATATCCTGCCCGAATAGGACTGAAAAGTCCCTTTACCCCAGCAGTCTAAACAAGGTCTCGTATATTTGATGGGTTAAAGAATAATACCTGTATCAGTAACAATTCAGTAAAAAGACCTTTCTTAACTTAATAGGTAAGTAACAAACTACAAAAGATACACATAACTTATATCAGTAACAATTAACTATACCTGCACAATAGTCCCAGTAGTGGAGTTACAATGACATGGGATAAATTAGATTCATAACTGAGGATACCTACTTAAATCTCAGAAGCGACACACACAAAATAATTGAAGAAGTTAGCCTGGACGGTCAATTTTCTGGGCAAAGGAATCTATGGTAAAAATGACAATAATGACAAAGCTTTCAACCTATTAGACAAAGGTCCATAGCCCATAGCAGACTGTGGACTTCCATCACTTAAATTTGTTAAAGCAGTGGAAAATCTATCTTCTTCTATCTAGAGCTCAAGTCTTCATCAGAACTTCTTTCATGTTCACTAACATATCAGGAAAGGGTTAGACAATGTTTGTGATAGCAATTAATCGAATTAATGTGTGCTTAATCACATACTTGGATGATTCCTTTGATTCCATAGCCCATAGCAGACTGTGGACTACCATCACTTAAATTTGTTAAAGCAGTGGAAAATCTATCTTCTTCTATCTAGAGCTCAAGTCTTAGTCTTCATCAGAACTTCTTTCATGTTCACTAACATATCAGGAGAGGGTTAGTCAATGTTTGTGATAGCAATTAATCGAATTAATGTGTGCTTAATCACATACTTGGATGATTCCTTTGATTCTAATTCATGTGGTGATATGAATAATTATTGACATTCTATTGATGAGGTTTCGTAACAGTGGGGTTTTTGGAATGGCAGCGTTTAATTTTTGTCAATATGCTCAATATTTTCTTCATGTTTTTGTTGTTTACTGATTTTTTCCTGAATTTTTGATGGTGCTGTGACATATACGGTAGTCGGTATATTGTTTGGTTTTCGTAATGAAATGAAAGCCATTGTTTTTCTCTTTATTCTTTCAGAGCAGTTAAAATCTACATATTTATTATCACATAGGACTAGCTTACCATTTCTTTCAACATTGTCTTCGATTGACCAAATTCAATGTCTCTGTACAAATATTTTCGAAGTCATTTTAAGAACACCAAATTAATGTTAAAATCCATGAACAACTCTGAATAGGTAACCCTACTCGTTTATATCACGTTAGGCTTGCCAAATATCCAAAATGTCGATTCGCGACGCGAATCCGCGAACATAATCGCAAAATCCGCGAACAAACAAGCAATCCGCCGCAGGTCGCTGTTGCCTGTTGCTAGGTTAGGTTGCCCCAGTGTAAAGGTACCTTTACTTTCCTTATATCCTGATGATATAGGTAACTGCTTTTTGGATTTTTATTTTTTAAGAGGTTTGATAGAGAGAACTGTGTAACCTCAAAACCAGTTGGCCTCTAAGCGATTACTCTAAAGCTGATTGAGAGGCTGACGATAAAGGCCGACCCCATCTGAACATGGGAAAAGGCAAATAAAAAGAAAAAGGCAATACCAAACATGGAGTGAGCATTTCCACGTAGCACTGATGTTATTTAAATTTGACAGGGTGCGTACTGTTTTCTGAGAGAGTTCCACATGATGATTCGGGTATTGACGGTTCATCACCATAATTAGGTACCACCCAATTTGGAGAAAGTGGCCCATGATGAATCATCCTGAACCACACAACTGTGGGGCTCCATACCATCACCACCCAACAGCAAATGGGCCTTCTATTACGTCTACTATCCTGTTGTAGACTTCCACAGCCACCCGTTAAAATAAAAACCTAATCAGACCATCTCCTTCGAAAAAAATCTGGTATGGACATCACACGACTTCCCTTATCCTATTGAATGATGCTTATTTGGGTCTTTTTCTACAATAGGTTTTACAACATCTCTACTTTCCTTCCTATAAGATAGGGATAAGGAAAGTAAAAATCCACAGGCTGTCTGTGTCTGGTTTTCAAGTAGTTGCTGTAGTTCTAGGAATACCTGAGATGTTGGTCATATCAGATACAAGATAACTTGGTATCTGAAGTTCTGAGGCTACAAATTACAAATTGTAAAGCCGCCTGGTGAGCCACGTACAAGTGAAAAGGGCCCGCCCACTCTCCCTCTAACCAGAGCCCTTTCATACCCCAAGGGCCCTCTGGGATCATGATTCTCAGGAATATTGAATTTCCACCATGTCCGGACCAGATTCACTCATTCAGGCCGAGGGCCACAAAGCTATCTAATTGGTTGATTAAAAAAAAAAGCTATCAAATTGCTTTAACCGAGTTTAAAACATAAATGGAGTTAAAACTCACTTTGAGGGCCCCGGCGTTACTCATCTCCCTGAGGTAGGTTGGCCACTTACTATCAGGTAGACCTGGCAGGCAGACCTGTTCAGGCAGACCTGTTCAGGCGTACCTGTCAGGTCTACCTGTTAGTGAGTGGCCGGTCGCAGAATCCATTGGATCGTAGCGGTACAGAAGTGCAGGCAGATGGTTCAACTGGATTGGAATGTTATTGGACGCCAGTGGAGTTTACAAGGGACCTCTTGTAACACGTAAACTGGCTAACTACTCGTGAAATGGTTTGATAGAGAGAACTGTAACTGCTGAGGTCTTATCGTTCCGAAAGCGAAGAGAGAAAGAAGACAGGATAGGACACATAAATAAATCTAAACTAGGCCTGAAATGATCTGAACATTGGGAACCATTTATTGGGATTATTCAGAAGGATTTTGTAGCCTCTTACTGGAAAGGTACAGAGATGAGTTGAAAACTATTAAAATCAACATCCGATTATATAAACCTATTAAAAAAGGGGAAAAGAACTGCCTCTTGCTAGAAAGGTACAGAGATGAGTTGAAAACTATTAAAATCAACATCCGATTAGATAAACCTATTAAAAAAGGGGAAAAGAACAAATGTCACTGATTATAAAACTCACTTGATTGAAGTCTTCTTTAGATCAGCGGTTGTCAAACCTTTGGGAGGGGGTGGGGGAACTGAATTCTACGGAGGGCCGGAGCGGAGTTTGGTAAAGTTTCCGTCACCGAAACAGTGTCAGCTGGTCACACGGATATTTTGGTAACAACTTAAAAGACAAGGACCAATAAGTCCGAATTTCCTACCCGTCCTAAAAATTGGTTATACTTGGAATCCCGTAGGCAACCCATTTTGGCACGAAATTCATGGCTCAGAAGAGGTGGCGAGGAATGTTGCCAACTTTGCCAAAAGATCGTTTCTTCTCAGCACCGTTCAATGGCAACGTCGCATTCCAGGTTACAATAGACGGATGAAATGTATTCTGACCTTGAAACTAACTCTGACACAGGACGAGAAGTTCCGCGGACCACAAGCGGTACATTTACCGCAGTTTGGGCACCGCTGGTTTAGTCTCATTATAAGTTGATTGTAGAGGTGTGAGTAAAGACGACACTCAAAATATTAACTTGTTTTTCCACCAGAACAGTTAAAACGGGGCTAGAACATTAAATTTACATTTTT